>NC_134825.1:117007565-117286723 GCF_004210375.1 Tachypleus tridentatus
ACAATTAAAGCACTTCAATGACAAAGCACTAGAGAATATTAATTCTTACCCCAGAAATAAGCAATGGTATGATAAGCCCACAAGCTACAGTCAGTACTTTGACCCTGAGAGTTTCAAACTGTCTGACCTGTTGTGGGAGACAAACATCTTCTTCTTCTTCACCATGTCCAGTTCTGTAACAAGAGATGTCTTAACTTACTCATCACACTGTTAAGAGGTCAGTTAGATTACCCAAGTTTGTTACTCAGACTGAACTCTTTTAGTTTTCGATACTATAACTTCTAGTGTATTTTGTGTACTTTCACAAGCTGTCAGAATGCATTAAGGGACTCTGTAGACAAAAATATCAAATTTTAATGAATTATTTTCCTAAAAATTCCTCCATGAATATGTGGAGTGTGCTGGCTGCTCCAGTGCAAAGTGATTTTCATGTTAAGATTAAAAAATATATTCTTCCCAAAAATCATCAAATTTCAGTTGTATAATCTCTAAAACTTTCTAAATAAATTTCAACTTTTTTTCAGTAAAATATTATATTTTGCCTGTTATTTTCTCTCCTACCTAATTGGTTATGAGGTTGTGACTGACCTTTAACCACCATCAAAAGGTACAAAATAAATCTATATTACTTTCTTTCTTTCTGAAACAACTTCAAAATGTAACATGAAACTACATTTGTTTATGCTAAATAGTGTAAAAATCATAACAGAATATGTCTATTTTTTCCTTAAATTTCAGGTTTTATTGCTCTTTGAATCTGATCTAACTAATATTCCCACCATACATGTTGAAAAACACATTACCTTATTTAATTATATAAGTCACAGATTATTACTAAGCTACTCATGAGCGTTCTTATGAAAATTTTGTATTACTATTATTTTTCTTTATTTTACTTATTTTCTCACTTGAATAGGTTTTTTTATATTTTAGTTACATTATAAAAAATAAGTAAAGAATACACATGAAAAACAAAACATATAGTACTAACCTTGCTCTTCATTTTCTTTTGCTGTTGAATGTTGATGATACTTAACACTAATTTGTTTATACTATTGACACTACTGCACTAAATAATTTTTTATTTAGTTATGTAATGCATCAAAGAACGTAGAATAACAACTTGTAAAAAAACAGCTGGAATATTGTTTAAACTACAAGCAAATAAACAATTCTCTGTACTAAAAACAATGTACTATAATACCACATTTTATAGATTTAAACACTGTCTTTCCATTGGTTATGAATAATATAATAAATGTCAAAGAAAACTATTGATAATTTATTAGATAAAGGATATGACAAAAGGAGTCTGATTTTCTAATTTATGGCTCTGTAACCAAATACAATTGAGGGCTATAAAAGTTACATTTTGTCCAAGTAATAAAAATATTACAGAGATCAATTTTCATTAACTTTTGTACTTCTTTTAGGAGTGGCAAATAAGTTTGAGAAGAGGGAAGATCTAAAAAGCAAATGTCAATTCTCATACTGAAGAGAATTTGGGATTTTTTTAATACTGTCTTATAAAATTAAGACTATAAATCTAACGTTATATTAAAGTTTGGATTCTTAACTATAATACTTTAATAAAAATTTTAAGGTAACTTCAGTAAAATCTTGTGACATGTAAAATGGATACTCATTTGGAAATGAGTTATATTAGAGCCGGTGCAGATTTCTTTTTCTAAGTTCGTGGAACTCAAGACTTTCATATCCAACAACCAAAGTTTTTAAAATATAAAATTTAAAATATTTAATATACTTTGGCATTAAAAAAACAGAATGATATATTTTTTTCTTTTGTTGCATACATGCTGTTTACACCTCATAGCACTTGAGTACAAGTACATATTATCAATTAAGAAGTTTAATACAGTAGTTTTGGGATGGAAATGAGCTATACAAAAACAACAGCAGAACACCATGATGATAAGATAGATGAAATAAGCTATACAAAAACAACAGCAGGACACCATGATGATAAGATAGATGAAATGAGCTATACAAAAAACAACAGCAGGACACCATGATGATAAGATAGATGAATTCAGTTGAACTATTTTCATAGAAAACTCACCGCCCAGAGTAGATTTCCCCACATGAACAAAGATCCGTCTCGGATGTAACCTGCATGAGCTAAACCACAAGCCAAAAGGTTCCTCTTTAGGCACTAGAATTTCAGGCCTTAACTTCATGTCCACAATGTCTGCCTCTTCCTCTTCAGGATACCTGAAGTCAGACTGGAGTAATTTCATATCAAACTTCCTTGATCCTCTTTTATGGTTTAAAAGAAGCAACACAAATATGAAGAATTTCATCATGTCCTCTTCAGTAACTGTGCCTTCATCCTGGTAAAACAAAATAACCTTTTTTTAAAACATTAAATGAAAATTTGAGCAAATATTGTAAAAATGTTATGTAATTTATACTTATGTTGTGACAACATACAAAATTTCCTAAATGCTACAAAAGCACTGAATTTAAGTGTTGCCAAAACAGTAAATTTCACATGCTCTCAAAATTAAATTTGATAAATGCTACTATAATAAATTAAATTTTACCAAAATACCAAATTTCATTACTGCTGCCACAATACTTGACTGTAAAAACATTTTTTGTATTGTATCTATCTTAAGTAACACTCATTCCTAGTGCTAACAGCATCAACTGATTAAGACTTCATATTTTGTTTCTGCTTTTTTACAGTAGAATTTTGTTATAACAATTTCTTTGAAAAAGAATTATGGACAAATTTACTGCATGTTTAGAATAATTTGAAATTAATGTGAAAAACGCTTAAGAAGATTTTCACATACTTACTCCTTGCACAAAATCTAAGATCTCACTGGAAGTTGAACTCAAAGAACTCACACTACAACTGAGGAAGCTAACAAAAAATAAAAGAGAGAGAGGCACTTGATAAAGAGAAACCCACAAAGTGAATCCTACTGTTACAATTAGCAACAAGTAGCGTAACACCTGAAATTTTGCAGCCCACTCTGAAACTAAAAAATTGTGACTCCAACTGTCGAGGTTAATTAAAAGTAATATTACACCTGAACTTTTCACTATATCTAAAATTAGTAACTAACTTTCCCATTAGTATTAAAACCAACAAGTCACACAAAGACTATTCATAATACAAAGCTAAAAGATAGTGACTCCAGCTGTTGAGGTTAAGAACAACCTGCTTAAATAAACTTAATTTGTTTTAAATACAAATTGTATTAATTTTTTCAATTTAGAATTACTATCACAATACAAACAATGATTTAGTTCACAGATGTGTACTAAATACTAATTATGCTTCAACTTTTACTGCAAAAATATAGGTCTTATACCAATTAATTTTATTTTCTGACAGTATCTTAAAGACAAAAATAAAGAAAGTCATTCATGATCTAAAAGTGAGTTACTTCATCTTTAATTAATGTAATGTATACTTAACAAGTCCATAACTGAACACTGAGAACCAATTCAGGCCACCAGGCTACATAACACAATGACAAAAAGGAAAATTGGGATGTCTCTGGAAAGTGAGCTATGTACTCAGTGATGTTTTAGTGTATTTGATAGTAAAGCACTCAAATCCATATTGTGTGTTGCAGGTTCAATAAAAAATATTTAGAAATTAATATACTATAATGTTTTATTAGTGAATGAACCAAATCAGGCAAACACGGTAAAGCTATTGTAAAAAACAAAAACTACCTGTACTAATTACTCAGACTGACAACAGTATATACAGTTTGATTAATTAGTGCAGGTTGAAACAAATAACAAGTAAAATGCCCAAAGCTTTTGACAACTTTTAAGTTTAAAAAAAAACTACAGTTAATAATTACATACCTTTGAGACTGAGGACTAGATAAAATTTTTCTAAAAGCTAGTCTAGCAGCAGGTTGGGATGGGTCATACAGACTGGCTATCTCACAAAGCTGATCAGCCCTCAGTCGAGCCAAGAACTGGGCAAGTCGCTCAAGGTGACTTCTCATAAGCTGGGGTTTACTTACTAAATGTTGTAGCAAGTCAGGTGAAGTTATACACTGTATATAATCATCTGGAAAAGGAGAAAAAAAACAGTCTTCTTTATAAATTGCAAGGAAACATATAAAGAAATGAAAGTTTGTAAAAGATGACTTCTAGAAAGTGGTTGCAAATTTTAAAAAAATATTCTCCAGACAAGCTTTAGCAAACAAAAAGAGTTTAAACAACAGAAAACTAACAATGCTTTGAAATCTTTAAGTATCTTAAGCATAGAAGTTTACAGTGCCTTTTACAGGACTTTGGAAATCCACACTGTATTTTTTTTTAATAAAACCCTTAAAATTTGCAGTGATATCTGTAGGACCCTGCATGTCCAAGATGCATCTTGTAGGACCTTGAAAGCCTAAAGAGGCTTCAGTAGAATTCAGAAACCTGCTATTTTTTTTCTAGACCTTGGAAGCCTAGAATATCTAGTGAAAATTACCATAATATTCATATTATAATTCAATGTCTTAATATATAATAATAATAAAAAAAAAGTCAAGCATGAAATATACTACTCTCTGCAAGCACCTACACCTGGAAAATCATTGAAAGAAACTAACCTTTTAAAATCCAAAAAGGAACAAAATCAATAATTTATTGCTTGGGTTTCCATTTATTTGACACAAGATTTTGTTTATTAGAAGCATTTCATTACTATCATTAATCGTTTAAACATATTTATACAAAAAAAGATAATGAAGCCAAAACTTATTTTTCATAGACTGATAACAGATCAGTTCTAGCAAAGTACTACTTTTTCATCTTACCTTCTCATAATATTTCTTTTTTTAGTTAATGTTAGAACAGTTTTTTCCTTACCCATAGAAACAATCTAATCAGATGGAATTCAGAATATCAAGGAACAACAAGTTATCAGGAGAAGTTGATATTTCTAGTGTAGCTAGAAACAGTTTGTAATTAACTAAAACTACTGTTTGTCACTTAGGTCCAACAAACTACAATAACCATTCAAGGAGCTTGATGATGTAATAAACTCACAAAACTCATGAACAATACCATGAGTTAGGTTCCAGGAAGTAATGTTTTTACTGCTCAACTTACTCACAATGAAGCAACACTTTACACATGAGCAATATTGGTGTAAAGTTTCCTATTTACAATTCCACGAACAACTTGCATGAAATGTAAAAGTACAGATTTTAGTGATAAATCCATAAAAATTTCAAAGAAAAGTAAGAAAACAAAGTACAAGTTAAAATGTCTTTAAAGATCTGGAAAGTTTGTGGATTATTATTAAAACCTTATATTTTAACAATGGCATTTCAGTTTGCAACTTTCTTTTTACATTAATACATTCATGTTTAAATGATATCAAAACAGTAAAAGCTTGTTATTACTAAGCATATGACAACAGTGTATCAACATGATGTTTAGGGCAAATATACAGGACAACAATCAAACAATCTTTACTTGATAATAGATGAAAGTTCATGTTTGACCAGAATGAAATTTACATTTATATCAACCATAATAAATCAGTACCTTGAAATATTACCAAAATGTCAAAACGAGGTCAGAATCTTTTCACGTACAGTGCTTATGGAATCACAGTTGACTTGTTCTGGCTTTTGCTTAGTGATAGTTGTTCCTGTTTTTCAAATTGTCGAAGTTTATGGCTAGAATTGCTGTCAGTGATTGTTTTCATTTACATAAATGATAGAACACTTTCAAGAAATACTACATTTTAAATTCACGTTAACCCTTATTTTACTTTCTTGGTTCAATGTAGACCAATACACAACAGATGGTTCACATACAAGAACTGTTCTGTTTGTTTTACTTAAATCTCTGTATATAAACCTTTTTAGTAATTATGTATATCTTCAAGTATAACTACTATACTTTTATAAAATAAAAACTTGTCAATTAAGTAAAATAATTAATAGCGAATGCTGCTGTGAATTATACTCAGATGCAACCAATAATCAATGCTTTAAATCATGGTGATGAAGCCAAAATGTAATTAAACTGGTATCGATGATTGTATAAAAGTAATATTATGAATATTGACAATCAAATAAAAACAATAAAACAAATCTAGAAAAGGTACAAAAACCAAAATATTTATATGAAGCACAAAACCGTCAAGAAAATTATTTGCTCAAAAATGTATCACTGTATGTAATTTTTGAACAGCAGAAAATATATTGCATCTGCCTGTTTAAATGCACCTAAACCTGTTTCACTTCAAATATATTATACATGCATCTAGTTGTCATTGGATATAGAAGTGTAAGTAGCAGCTATGGTAGTACTGAAAAACAACAACAATAATACATAAAACTGACAACAAGATGGAATTATTTATGAAGAGAGAGCTTGTAAAAACTTTGATTCCTATAAGTACAAATTCTTCAAACTTTTAATGTGCAAATTAAGAGTTTAGATGCATCTTTTTATTTTTTAAACAGTAAACATAAATGTCATTCTCAAAAATCAAATTGATGTGACACACAATTCATGTAACTTGAAAATATACAGATTTAACATTTATACATTTGCACTGTGCAATAATAATTTTATTAACCCTATTACAATGGAAATACTTTACCCAATCATGTGAACAATTACACCAAACTTAATAAATAGTGTATAGTTTGGGACTAAAAATTCTTATAATCTGATTTATTTTTTTTATCTTGTGAAATTTGCAAACCTTTGTTCTGAGACACTTTCCTGAAAAACCATTAAAAATACTTCCATTCATCTTAATATTACAGCTGCTTTATTGTTGATAAAAAAAATCCATTTTATATATCCAGTAGATTTTCACTTTGCTGATTTTTGTTAACATTTATTTTGAAACTTTTATTTTGCACAATTCAGTAGTCAACACTTAACTGCTTGGAAATGCAAAAAACACCACATAACTTACAAAAGATTTTATTACTGACATTAGGCCTCACTTTTCAAGATAGTGTCAAGTCAGACTACATTTTCTTGGTTGAAATAAATTTATATCTAATAAATAAACTTTGTTTTCAATAAATTACAAGTTATTTTATTGATCTTCATTATTTGACACTGATGACCCTAACAATAATATTCAGTAAATAAGGACTTCAGTAATATTTGAATCAGCAGAATAGTTCTCTGACAATTAACATACATTGTAAACCTATTAAGGCTTAACCAATGACTTGCCATAACTTCCAGATATAATTTAACATGGAAACATTATAAGAAATGAAAAGAATATCTGAAGAAACTATAAGATAAGGAAAAACCACAATAAATGGACACAGGCTGTCAAAAGTCTTGAGATCAAATAATCTAATTGTTACACCTTTGTACATCCACTTGTAAAATAACCCCAGGTTTGTTTCTAAGCATTCTAAATTTCATATTAAGTTCCACTGTTTTTTCACAAAGTTCCTAACTGTTCTAAACTTCATACTAAATTCATCTGTTCTCACAAATTCCTTCACACACCACATTATTTACTTGGCACTTACATAAGTATTTATAACATACTCTATCTAACAGTATTAAAACATTTATGGCAGCTATTGTTAAAAGCTGTTCTTCATATTGGTTTGGTTTAAATTTTGTGTAAAGCTACACGAGAGCTATCTGCACCCACCACCAACTCTTGGGCTATTCTTTTACCAATGAATAGTAGGATTGACCATCACATTATAACACCCCCAAGGCCAAAAGGGCGGTCATGTTTGGTGTGATGGGGATTCGAACCTGCGACCCTTAGATTATGAGTCGAGTGCCTTAACCACCTGGCCATGCCGAGACAGCTGTTCTTCATTAGCAGTTGTCTCTCTCTGATCATTGCATTGACATCAATAGAGGCCTCTCATAATAAACTGTTATACAGAAAGAGAAGAAAGTGAAATAATAAAATTAATTAATTGTATTACCAAGGGATGATAGTTTCATAGCACATAAACACTTGTGCTTTGGGATGGGAAGACAAATGCAGACAAAGAACTGATTAATTGTATTGTCAAGGAATGATAGTTTCTTAACAAAAAATCTATGCTTGAGAATTGGTTAAAAAAAGCAATAAGTTGTTTATTAACAAGACCTCCTGGGAGCTGTGCTGAAATGTATTTAATGTAATTTGAAGACAAACATAAAAAATGCTGAAAATACATGTGACAAAATGAAAAAAACAAATATTGAAATTTTATAAACAGATCTATAGTTGACACCTTAGAGGACCTCAACAGTCTGGAAATAACTAAATCTTCACTTTAAATGGTTTTTATTAAAATATTAAACTGAATCAACAATAAAACAGTTTCATATAGGAACATATGTCAATTGCATGGTCATGAAAAATCAGTGAGAGAGAGAAACGTTTTATGGCAAAGATGGAGAAGGATGGAACAAGTCCTAATAAATTATGTCACAATATTCAGAGAGTGTGCATTTGTTCCAAAGTTTCTCTCTAATAAATTTTGGAACAGTAGAAGAGACTTTCTCTCAATCCCAAAAAATATTTTAAGCATTAATTGCATATCAACTCAAAAGACATATTGTTGGAAATCGATTCATTAACATTTCTAGAAAACAAACATGATAATCCTGGTTCTATACTCACCATTAATACCATATAAAATGTCATTAGCAAGGTCTTTGGAGACAAGAAGAGCACGCTTTCTTCTTCTACCTTAAGACAATGCTCTTCATGGTTTAGTAGGTGTTGTAACATCTTTGTTTGTTGACCCAGAACTATATACCAGCACAAATACATTCTCTCTTTGTTGTTAAATTATGCAGCAACCATTAATAACAGCATGTAAATAAGTTTGTGTATTTATTTCAAAGTGTTAAGAGAATAAGTTTGACAAATATAAGATTAATTTGTAAATACACTTTGGAGACAAGAAGAGAGAACATTTCTTCTTCTACCTTAAGACAATGCTCTTCATGGTTTAGTAGGTGTTGTAACATCGCTGTTTGTTGACCTTGAACCTATACCAGCACAAATACATTCTCTCTTTTATGTTAAATTATAAAGCAACCATTAATAACAGCATGTAAATAAGTTTGTGTACTTATTTCAAAGTGTTAAGAGAATAAGTTTGACAAATATAAGATTAATTTGTAAATACACTTGGAACACAAGAAGAGAGCACATTTCTTCTTCTATCTTAAGACAATGCTCTTAGTGGTTTAGTGGGTGTTGTAACATTTTTGTTTGTTGACCTCGAACATTATACCAATATAAACACATTCATCTTGATGATAAATTGTAAAGCATGTGTTGTTCAGCATCTTGATGATAAATTGTAAAGCAGCCATTAATAATAGCATGTAAATAAGTTTGTGTACTAATTTCAAAGTGTTAAGAGAATAAGATTGACAAAATATAAGATTAATTTGTAAATACACCTCGATGTATTATATTTTTACCTTGGCACAGTAGTGCAGATGTTTATACAGGATGTTGTTCAGCCAGGAGCCGGACTGCAACATCTTCATTATAGTATATATATATCATGAAAGAAAGTCCCTGCAAGAAATTGGATTCCTTAAATTGTTTTTAAGTTCTAATCTACAATTAAATAGAGATAAGAATCAAACATCTGACAACTTATGTACATTAAGATTTTTTTAAACTAGAACACATTTCTGATATATACCTTTCTCATAAAAAATAGCTTTTTTCAATTAGTACTGACCTCTATCAGTGCAAAGTTTCACTTCTTGACACTAACCCTAAACTCCCCATTTCTGCATATCCACATGTAAGTGATTATGCATCAGCTCTTCAACAACCCTGATTATAACCAGCACCCTTTCCACATTTGCACTCATTGATCACTTCAAGATTGGTCGGTAGATCTACACCACATATAATCAAGAAAATGGATGGAAAATGTGAGGAGGAGGTTAGTTATCTATTGGAAATGCATCTTCAGTTTAGGAAATATTTTAACTTCTGGTACAATATCGTACTTCTCATAAATAAACTAAAAACTGATAGAGGACCAGTGAAAAACTAATTCCCTTTTAAAAAGTGCTCAAAGAAAGACCATGAGTTGTGAAACCCAAAGAAAAAATATACTGCATCTCAGAAAGTAACCACACCACATCTGATCCAGGTATACTCTTTTCTCTTTACAACTCTATAGCAAATAAAAAGAGGTGGAAAAACACGAATGGATCCGATAATACATATTTTTCACTAATGAGACCCTTGAGTGTTAATTTGGTAGAGCACAAGAGATCATAGTGGTAATTCAACCTCACTTCAAATTAAAACATGGCAACACATCACACACATGCTAGAACATACTAAAATTGAAAATGGTTCAGTATTTTGAATATCCATACAAAGCTAGACAAAGACTTATCTGCACTATCTGTCCCTAAATTTTCAGCTGACAGACTAGAGAACCCATTATCAACTTCTAAACTATTCTAATGAAATAGTGAAACACAGCCAGTCTTATAACTCTTAGGTTTCTAGGTGGATGGATATTAAAATAAGAGAAACTGCACCATTAAGAAAAATAATTTTACACACATTTAAAAAATATTTACAATCAAAATCTTTCAATAAATAAGTTTAATTTATTTACTTTTTTTGTAAAATTTCAAACTTTCAAAGCTGTAAATAATGCATATAAAAAGTTGATATATTTGCAGAAACTGCATGGCCTACAAATTTTCAAAAATAAAATCAATCCAATAGCTCTTTTGCTCCAATTGTTTATTTTCTTTCAAGCAAAGCCACACCAAGCTATATGCTGTGGATCTTAGCATTGTGACTTCGTAGATTTACTGCTGTACTGTCACGTAGACAGTTCTATGTAATGCACTAAAACACTCAATGCAACAGGTGTATTAAATCAACCCTTCCCACATGTTTTAGAGTTAATACACCCATGGTCTCAAAGTCCAGAACACAGTTCTGTGGCAACAGGTTAAAGCAGCATCCAGATCCCTAGATTCATAGATCACACCCAGCCAATTGATAAAGGATAATCCAGATGTACAATGTATATCAAGTCCTATATACAACATAAAGGGTGGCCCATACCCACCCATATATCTTATGTATCCAGTGTATCTGTGTGCTGTCCCTCATTCTCATTGCATAATATTGTGCGACGCCATGTTCTGTGAGACATTTTCCTCAACACAGCAGGGGTTATTGTTCCAAATGCTGCAGTAACAGCTGCCTTCAACTCATCATTAGTATTATTGAATATAACATAACATATGGATGGGTAGGGACTTACGGGCCACCCTGTAGAATTCCAATGAAAACAGAAACAGGTATCTAATGAAATATTTTTACTTAGTGCTAAAGAAAACCTGTATGAGTTATATTTACAGTAGTGGCTCAATTGCATATTTAATATTTCACATAAGCGATTAATAGTCATTTCTTACCTAAAAGCATGAACAACAGCTAATTTTTCTCCTGTCTTCTCCAAAATTTGTTGAACAAAACAATGAACAGCTAAGTTACCAAAATGTACTCTATCTGGTGCTTGGACTTCTGTAATTGTAGTGGTGAACAAAACCTGAACATATGCCAATAGCTCCGACAGATAGCCATAACTAATGAAATTGGCTACTCTTTTCAATTGAGGACACTGTAAGAAAGAATAAAAAGAAACACACAATATAATTTATATTAATTTTACCAATTCTCCAGGAGATTGTTTCAACTATCCAGTGAACTGAAACATAAGAATCATGATTTCCCATTATTGTTTTAGATTAATTCAAAGTTATTCAGTTTGGACTGGCATTTTTTTTGGGAGGGTGCCTCATGATACAAGGGTTTCTGGTTCAGTTCCTTTTGTAGATGCTATATACCAACAAGGTAATTACAAAGGCTTTCAATTTAACAAGGATTCAGACACACCTTAAAATTGTTTTAAACAAATGGCAAAAAGGGGGAGGGGAGATTCATAGTAATTCTAAGCTTTTAGTAACAGATAAAAATGTTAGTTAATGTCAGGCCATGGGTGTGAAACCATGACAATGTTTTCTGTCTCATCAAAAAGTCAATTACTATTTGAATACAAAGTTTGTTGGCAGTTCAAGGGACTGTTTAAATTCTTAGAAACTGACTCCACTTTATAGCTGTATGTCTTTTCATTTGTTGAAGTAACTTACAAATAATTATCAGTTGAATTTGTTTTGTTTGTTTTGAATTTTTCACACAAAGCTACAACAGGGTTGTCTGTGCTAGCCATCCCTAACTTAGCAGTGTAAAACTAGAGGGAAGGCAGCTAGTCATCACCATCCACCTCCAACTCTTGGGTTACTCTTTTACCAATGAATAGTGGGATTGACCATCACATTACAATGCTCCCACGGTTGAAAGGGCGAGCATGTTTGGTGTGATGTGGATTCAACCCACGACCCTCATGTTACGAAGTTCAGCCCCCAACCACCTGGCCATGCCAGGCCAAATGTAAATTTACTAAAGAATTTTCAATAAACAACAGTAATATCAATAAATTAGTAAAACATTATATTTGTAAGCATCAATGATTTTATTAAGATAACAAAACAAAACATGATATATAATGTTCTCATAAATTATACTTTATATTAAATAAAATTTCACAAAAAACAATATGATTAATTGTGTATAAATAGGCTGCAACTGCAATATAACCTTCATAAGTACTACGAAAATTATTGTTTTTGCAGTAACTCAAACAACCATAAATGTTTTACACATTTTCTTTCAAAAATGTCCTGAAAGAATAACTGTATGTTTAAGCAGTTGATGTAATTTTCACTAATGTTGTTTCATAATAAACCTATCATAAAACATATCTTTAAATAGAATGAGATTTAAAAAATAAGTGTTATACAGACAAAAACATGAAAAGCTTAGAGTGTCTTTAGAAGTTGCTACAGAGGCTATTTATAATTTTTTCAGATGTGAAACAAAAGGTACTATAAGAAGGCTTAAGATATTCAGGCACTTGAGTAAAATTTGATCCTGAATATTTTATAAATTTTGAATAGCTATTACAAGATTAAAATCCCTACTGATAACAAAGAAATTAATGTTTCATTTGATAACAGTTTCATGTTTAGTACTTTCAGAATGTGATAGTTTTCACCCTAATAAAGTTAAAAACAATTTTATATCAATATGTAATTTTAGCTATAAAACACCTTATTCACTAGACTATTTAGTAATATTTAAACTGGATAAAAGTAATGGTAACGTGATTCTGAATAGGAAAGATTATGTGGAAAAATGGATAATACTAAATTTAAGAAATATAAGCTGATCCTGCAGCTTCAAAAGAGAGATTTACAAAAGTATCTGTTAAAAGATTATGAAAGAAGAGTTAATATATTACCTAAGGTACACAAATTAAATTGTCATATAAAGATGAGTAGTCATGTAACAGGTATTTTTGAGTATGAGTTAGCAAGTTTTATTTAGTGGGGTTTATTGAACCTCATTTAACTAATGGACTTACATAAAACAAATAGTTACAAGTTCTCTAAAGATGTCTCTCAATCAGTTTTTGACAAATCTATGTATTTTGCTGGTTCAGACATTGAGTCTTTATATTCAAATTTAGAACTAAAGGAAGTAATAAAATTATGTTATAATTTAATTTTCCAGAAGTTGGATGTCATTAGGGTATAATGTTTTCCTTAAATAACTGGAATTTGCAACCAAACAACCACAAAATATTAATTTCTTTGTTAATGGTTGTCATTATAAATAAACTAATGGAAGGTATATGGGTTGAAAGCTTAACCCCATGTTTGGATAATTTCGTTTTAAGACATCAAGAAAAAAACGGGTGGTTAGAAAATTGTCCTGTACAGTTTATTTCTTTATGGTACAGAAAATATGTTGATGACACATTTGTTGTATTTAAATTTGATATTTATAAATTTCAGAATTACTTAAACAGTCAACATAGTAATATTAAATTCATGACTGGCAAAGTCATAAGTATATTAAAATTTTTAAGAGACCAAAACAGCTAATTTAAGAAAACATTTTGAGAATAAGTGTTCCCATAAACCAACATATATTGAGCAGATTTTGTACCATTTGAATATAAAAATAATTTAAAACCTAACACATCAGGCTCATAACAAATATATTCATGATGTTCTAAAAACATGTAGGTCCAAGAAGTCTTAATAAAAATGAACTAGAAACCCTATAACCCAAGTGCTTTCGAAAGGTGGACCTTTCTTTCTTCAAGGGCAAATTGGGAGTGGTAGTGCGACTGAACGAGTGATATATATAGAGGGTGATTAGCTACATCATGGGAGCCATCTGGTTTTCCAGGAATTGTTTATAATAAAGTTAGTTTTTTACATGAAAAGTGGAAAATATAAAGGTTTTCTAACAGAAAAATAGTTTTATTTTATAGTTGGTTGACAGATTTATTAAAAAATATTTAAATGAATAACAGTGCTAAAACTATTTATAGGGTGTATTGTATTTTACTTTTCACACATGAACATCGTATAAAATTAAAGAAAAATACTAAAGTGATCACGAATAATAAGGTTTACCCACAAATACAGATTGAAATTATTTTTAAAGTAATAACTTCCAACTTAAAGGTAGGATCCCTAAAATTCTTATGTCATCTATAAACTTACATGTCCATAATGTAACCATGGCAATTTTGTTTGAGTTCAAGAATTAAAGAGCATTGGCACAATGGCCCATAAAATCAGTTAGCCATTCTCCACCACTGTTTATAAAACTGTGACTTTATACCTATAGTCAATAATTCAGGATTTTAGGAAGTGCAGTAAATACAAAAATGCCCAAAACTAAAGAAACATTGACACTAAAAACGTACTTCTGAACTCCTGGGATGCAACAAGTTATTTCTGTAAAATTTGGGTTTGTTTTTTCAGATAATATAATTAAATTTTGTTGCCTAAGAAATGTTTGTTTGAAAACTTGGGGTTCATTTTATTTTGAGAATAACATTAATATATTAAAAGTGCACACAATTATTTGATTTACAAAAGTGGTTTTCTTTCATTGCAACTTAAATTTAAAAACATTATAATTTTTTTTTCATTTATGGCCACAAATGTTTAAATCAATTCTATATGCTCAATTCTAACTACACTGATAATTTTGATTCAAACTCAAACACTTTTTTGTTTACACAGATACTTTAGTACTTGTAACATCCAAAGATGCTTGGAATAGCATTTGATTAGTGCATATGTATGCAGTGAATCCAGATAAATAACCAAAATTTATAATCTTTTTAATTCAAACTTTATTCATAAATATAGATAAATTCATTTCCTTTCACAAAATTTGATGTTTCACACTTCCATCGTAGCCAGAGATATTCCATACTAAAAAGATATCTCTTCTAAATATCCAATATTTTAATTCTAATATACCTATACACTATCATTTTTAAACAGATTTTCCTAAAGGTTTTAATAAATATAATTTGTGTCTAATAGAAGATGGTAATATTAACTAATACTACTCTTTATTAAAAGTATAACTGCTTCAAAATATGTTTATATTTTCTTTATAAAATAGCAAAATTATGAGCCCTAAAAAAATAAACACCTTTATGTGTCACAGTAAATTTTGTCACTTGTCTTCTTTACAAGAAATGTTGTTAATAATACGATAATTTTTTGAAAAGAAAGTGAAGCAACTGAAAATGGAATATATGAAATGTAAATTAATCCTTTTAAGCCTAAACAATGGTGATCAGAAAGTCATTATTCCTTCATACTAGCAGAATTATCGTCATCTCAACTTTGCTAATCATTCATCATGTGTACATATCCTGTCAACTTCAATAATTGCCCATCATGGGAACATCTCTGTCATCTTCACAATTTAACCACATATACATACCCTGTCATCTTCACAATTTAACCACATATACATACCCTGTCACCTTCACAATTTAACCATATATACATACCCTGTCATCTTTACAACTTCACTTCATATACATACCTGTCATCTTCACAACTTAACCACATATAAATACTCTGTCATCCTCACAACTTGACCACATATACATATATATTTTGCTATCTTCTCAATTTAAACATTCACACAAACATACTATATCATCTCCACAATTTAACCATGTATGTGTACCTTATCAACCTTTTTATTCACCCTTCAGAAATATAAACTTTATCAATATTTCAGTTCAACTTTCATATGTACACACCTTATCAACTTTATTATTCACCCATGATATGTACATGTTCTATTAATATCACAGCTCAACCATCATGTATACATACCATGTTCACTAATCATATACACATACCCTGTGAACATCACAAACCAACCATCATGTACACATATCAATAACATCATATTATGTTATCTTTACAATTAAATCACCACAAGTGTGCAAACTTCACCATTCAACCATCACTATGTGTAAGATTTACTGTATTTGAAAAAATCACAGAATTGTCAGGATAAAATGTATAGAAAGTAACTAATATGGGAAGTACGCACTTTTATCATGGGAAAATTAACTGCAACAGAACATTCACAGTTTACAATGGGATTGATTGTCATCCAACAAAACTGCAAGTGCCACTCAATAAAAGTATAGTCAATTATATCATACCCAATATTAGCAGTAGTATGTTTAAAGTCATGGCCACAAGAGATAAAATATCTAAAGAGTAGCATGCAACAATATTATTTTGGCTGGTCAAGGATATTCCATGCAAAAAAATTGCAACAAAACTATTTTTTTCTGAAGAGAATAAGTGAAATTGGCACTTTCAAAAAGAAGTTATTTTAAATATTTCAGGATATATTCTATGCAAGATATCTTACCAACAATCTTGCTGTATATACATGTGACCCCTGAGGTGGGAATTTTACCCAGAGATGAGTAAGGTACATATTATCATAAAAAGGTCTCATTGGACATGTAACTGTTCAAACCTAAATGCTGAACATGTCACCAAACCAAAGGTTTGAAATCAGCATTCAACAAAATAAACATCTTCCAACAAGGAAAATTATCCCATGCATAAAACAAAATGGTTTGTTTGTTTTTAAATTTTGCGCATAAAAGCCACAGGAGGGCTATCTGTGCTAGATATCCCTAATTTAACCATGTAAGACTATAGGAAAAGCAGCTAGTCAACACCAACCACTACCAACTCTTGGGCTACTCTTTTACCAATGAATAGTGGGATTGACTGTCACCTTATAATGTTTCCACAGCAAAAAGAGGGAGCATGTTTGGTGTGACTGAGATTTGAACCAATGACTCTCAGATTACAAGTGGAGTGCCCTAACTACCTGGCCGTGTCCTGACAAAATGTAGTTAAACTATAGCTACAAGAGGCTGACAGAAATTTCAAAACTTTGACTTGGCCTGCACAAGGTCTTGATACAAACATTCTTGAGGCTGCATGGACTTATGTAAAAACTGATAAGGTCAAAATATGACCAAATATAGGGAGTATCACAAGACACTGGGAAAAATGTCACAACTGTAGATTGATAAACCTTATGGTAGCATGAAATGCAGTTATCATAATTTGTGCATAGCAAAGACTCGTGTAGTAATGTACTAAGTATATATTAGTACATCATACAACATGTTCCCTTCTGTATGTGATAACATTTAGTATCATCACTAACTTCACCTAATGTTAACATTATTCATTGCTTGTATTTCTTGCATGTGTATTGCTTTCACATTTCCATCGTACTTTGTTGCTGTATATTAAGCAGCAAATTTGAGCTTATACAGACAGCTTGTAAGGGCACTCACCTGATTACTTCATTCCATGTATATTTTCTTAAAGATGTAGAAATTATGCAGAAATATCATTTGCAAATATCATCATCCTATACTACTGATAGTTTAAAGAATTTCAAGCAAAGAGTTCTATACATGGAAAATTATAATTCTTTACCTTTGAAAGTTGATATAGGCGAACAGCTTGGGCAAACTGGCCATTAGCCAGCTGTAGATCTGCTGCAACTTCATATAAATAGCTTATGTCAAGTGATAGCATTACTCCAAGATGTTCAGCTCTTGGCAAATCTGCTGGACTTGTTGTAAGACTTAGAAATAATTTTTCAGGTGTGACCCTAAGGGGGAAAAAAATTTTATAAGATCATTGTGACATTAAGACAAATGTGTATCATTTGATATCAAAATATCTAATTCTTTAATTCTATGACTTTTCTAAATTTACAAAATGAAATAAACTCACCGTGGCCTGCATTCAAATACACAGTGTTTAGTGACTATGTAAAAGCCACTTATAAGATTTTCTAAAATAAAACACTTCTCTAAGGTTGAATGTTTTCTCTTCCCAACAACCGATAGCCGTTCTCGATCCTTCTTTAAACCTGATTCATTTTCAGTTTTGTGAAAATGATGACTATTTTTTTTCAAGTTTATATTGGAAGGTCTTGGAATTCCCTTTCCACTTTTAGTCACTGTAGCAAATTTCACAGTGACATCATCAGGGAAGTCATAATGACAAGACAGGTCAGACAGTTGCTTAACAAGATTGTCAGTGCATGTCACAGAAGAAGACTTTTTATGGGAAGAAATTATTTCTCCAGGAAAAGAAAATGCTTGAACTTCAGCTTCATATGCTTCTCTCTAAAAAAAGAAAAATAACCTTTATTTAGTTTGAATAATAGTTTATTTAAATGCTTACACACAATGGTGAATAATTCAAATAAATAATAATTTGTATCTCAGAATGGCTGGTATGGGTATTAACACTTTTAACGATAAGCAGAGAACAATGTTTTGACCTTCCTAGATCATCTCCAGGTCACTCGAGAACAATGTTTCGACCTTCCTAGGTCATCTTCAGGTTACCTGCTCTTTTTCTCTGCTCACCCATACCAGTGGTTCTGAGATACATTTTTATTTCAAGTGAGTTTCTCATCATCAAGAATTAAAAACATATTTAAAAGATAAGCTTCCGAGTTTTCAACTGAATCTTACAAAACAATTAATGGGAAGTTTGATGAAAAAAAAAAGTGCTTTATCCCTCTGCAGTCTTGAAGAATAAAATGTACAATTTTTTTTAAAAAAAGGAAGCAGATAACCATGAAAACAACTCAACATAATGATCCATTTTTCTATTTGAAAAAAAAATTTCTTGTAGCCATGACTTCCACAAAGACTTCAGGTCTACTGTTGACAGTTTGGTAATACACAGTTCTCTTAAAATAGCAAATTCACAGCCTCTGTAATGTTCAAAGTCATTTACTACAAGCATTTTTTAGTTTTTTCTTTTATAACTTACACAAAAATATATATTGAAATGTTACAAAATAGCAATTCTGAAATAATTTTGAGTGACAAGGTTATTGAAATAGAGTTAGAACTAATATTTTTAATTCAGCTTTGGAAATTTTATAGGCAAATGTACACCCAATACCAGATAATTGCTCAACAGACATAATGGACTTAATGGCATCTACATTTTGTAACTTAGATGTGCAACATTCAGTTTTGTATTTCAGTTTTCATGTTAAACAAATGCATCACTTGTATCACTGTTAATGACCACAAAACTCAAAAAAATATTCAATACAAACAATACCTTTTAGCTCCTTCTCCTGACACTTCTGACAGTTGACATGACAGTATTTTTAATTTATGTCTTGGTGTATTTTCTCCCAAGTTATCTGGTAATGTTAAAAACAATAGCTTATCAGCCAGAATGATATTTCCACAATCAGAAGGTAATCGATAAGAGAATAATAACGGACTTTCAAAGTAGCTTTCATAAACCTGAAAGAGAAATACATTTATTTCAATAATGAAATAGCTTTTTCATTTTCAATGAAATTTAAACACTGGGGTTGCGTACTCATCACGGAAGTCAATACAATATGAATGTAGATATTGATGGCTCGATATGATATGTGTCTAGATACAGAAGTTTTACCAATGGTTTGTTACAAAGTACGACAGGATCATCTGTAATTTATTATTTACATTACTGACATCATCCTATTTAACTTTGTCAATCCGAAGCTGGGTTAATATAACCAAATACATGATCTCTTTGTAGTCATATAAAGATTTAACTTTCAATATAATGTATATATCTTTACAAAATTTGGTAACCTTTTAGTTAACATTACAAATCTTTCAAATACAAAAAATCATATTTTTTGTGAAGCATTTTAATAAAATAAAATAAAGATTTGTCCATAAATATAATGAATATTTGTTTTGAATAGTCCATGTGCAAAGTAATTTTTACGTTAAAATTAAAAGTATTTTCCTCATCTTAAAAATTTCAATTTTCCTTTGTTTAAACCCTAAGATCTAAATGCATTTCAAACATTTATTGGTAAAACTTTATAGTTTACTGTTATTTTCTGTACCCTATCTCAAAACTGGATCTGTCAATTAAAAATAAATCTAAAGTACCCTTTTTTTCTTTCTAAAATGACTTCAAATTGTAACATGAAACTACATCTGTTTATACCAAGTAACTCTAAGTTTGTAACAGTGTACATCTACTTATAATTAAACTTTATTGCTCTTTGAACCATTGCTGAACTTCTGTTCATACCATTTTAGTTGCAAATCACTTAGTGCATGTGCAGTTCACATTATGCTATCAAATTACATTACCTACAAGTTATTCATGTGTATGTCTTTTAAAACATTTTAATTATTTACTTTATGTAATCAAATTTTAACTAACCTAAAAAGATACATGTTTTTACATATTATAAATATACATAAAGAATATACATCAAAAACAAGAATTAAAACACTTAACCAATCTTTTTTCTTGCTCTCAACTGTTGAAAAGAATTAATCCTAATTTTTTATACTAATCATAGCACTGCATTTGATAATTTTTATCAACTGAACAATGCATTAAACAACCCAGACAGATAACCTGCAAAAAAAACAAACAAACACAAATTATCTAACCTCTCAAAATTTTCCTGGCTTTCAAATTAATTATGCAAGAATAGTTATTACAAATTCATCCAAGCTCATTGTTAACCTTCCCATGGAAATGATGTTGATACTTTGAGTGAAACTGACATATAACTGTTCAGAATTTAATGTTATAGAACACATCATTTGATAGATAGGTAAGTATTTCATGTTTAATGGCACAAAGTTACTAGGCTATCTGTGAGAAACAAGATGTAGTTTACTATAATGGTATATGGAAATGATGGTAAAATACATAAAATATGTAAAATTAAGACCTGCCAGGAAGCCTGAAGCATTAAGTTCAAACTTGCTGTCAGTCACATGAAGTTGGCCTTTTCAATCCTGGGTTCAGGTCAAAATAAAATTAAAATATGTAAAATAAATCATGCTAAAACAGTATATAGTCCAATGAAAACCTTAAGTTAAAAAGATAAATAGCTTTTAAAAATGTAAAAGCATGAGTGAAGTGGGCAGTATCACCTATGACATTAGCTAATGTCAAGGGCAAACCCTACCCTAAAATATGTTTAAAATGGCGGTGGCATTCTTGGTTGTAATGACGGCATGATAATAAAATATGTATGATTGTGGCCTGAGTACCACACAGACCACACATTGGTGCAACAGTACCAGATAAAAGAAAGTGGCGAGTTAAAACTGTGACCAATGTGGCCTAGTCAAAACAACTTCCTCCCTTCAATCTTTACAGAAACAAGATTGACAAAGAGCTAAAGAAGGCTCGATTTGCAAAAGCTTATTATTTCATTGCTCACTCCATGTCAAATGCCAAATGCTGTACAGTTGGGTTTTGATAACTGGACCATAGTCCATGTATGGAACAGGAGAGGTGATGATAGAGCCAGGGCAGATGGACTTTGCTGCTCTTTCAGCTAGCTCATTCCCACTAATACCAACATGACCTGGTATAAAAAAAAACTGGACAGAGACAGACAATAGACAGAGATGGGCCAGTTTGTATTGGATATTGATAAGAATAGGGTGGTAACTAACATGGAATAATGTCAGGGTCAGTATAGATCATACAATTCATATATTGCATAGTTTCAATATGATTCAGGGCAAGAGAAATGGCATACAATTTGGCAGTGAGCACAGAAACTGCAGAGGGAATTCTGTGTGTTACAACCGAACTGTAACAAACCATAACAGAGTCTACAGAGTCACCTGATTTTGAACTATCTGTATATATGGGAATGGATGGACTGTTTGAAAGATGTTCAGCAAATAAAGAGCAATATTTCCAAACAGGTGACTCAAAAATAGGTCACAGTTGGGAACAGTAATTAGCCATGATAGAAGAGACCTATCTGTTGATACTGCTATGCTATTCAAAGATAGATCCAATTTTTCTGATTGTGTCCACATATGAAGGCTAAAAGGAACAACAGCAGATTTTCTATTATAAAACAGTGTGGCCCACTGACGATGAAAAACACAACCCCAAGTAGGATGCTGTGGTAAAGAGCAAGGTTTGGAAGCATACATAAAAGACAGTTACAAATGGCGAATATACAGAGGGGGTTCATGGGACTCCACACACAAACTTTGGACTGGAGAAGTACGACAGGCCCCAGTGTAAAACCAAAGCCCCCGATGGTGGATATGATACAACATTTTCAGCACTGAGGTTCTGGCAGAACCATAAACCATAGACCCATAGTCAAGTCTGGATCGGATAAGGGCACGATAAATTTTAAGCATGGAGTATTGATCTGCTCCCAAAGAGGTGGAAGAGAGGACACGGAGGATGTTCAGTGCTCTTATACATTTCACAGGAATTTGTTTAATATATGAAATAAAGTTTAATTTACAGTCAAATATAAGACCTAAAACTTTACCTAAGGGATGACAGGAAGTACAACATCATTAATACGAAGTTCTGGATCTGGATGAATACCCCATTGGCGGCAGAATTGTACACAAACAGTTTTAGGGAAAGAAAGTTGAAAACAATTTGCTGTGGTCCACTTAAGTATATGGTTGAATGCAGTTTGTAGCTGCTGCTCAATAAACCTCATGTTTGATGACTGACATAAGATGTGAAAGTCATCAACGAAAAGACCATTTGCAACTGTAGTGGGTAGCTGTTCATTGATGGCATTAATCTTTATAATGAAAAGTGTGACACTCAGAACACAGTTCTGAGGGACTCCAAGTTCCTACGGTAAAAATGGGAAAGTGTTGAGCCCACACAGACCTGGAATGTTTAATAATAAAAAGTAGCAAATTGCCAAGCAATCCATATGAATGAAGATCTTGCAAGATGCCATGTCTCCATGTTGTATCATAAGCTTTCTCTAAATAAGAAAAAAAGAAACAAACAAGATGTTATCCCTTCAATAAGGCTTCTCTGACTGATGTTTCAAAGAAAATTAAGTGGTCTGTTGTGGAGCGTTGTCTTCGGAACCTACACTGAGTAGGTGAGAGAAGGTTGTTTGATTCAACAAACCAAACAAGACGAACACTAATCACCCTCTCTAAGATCTTACTGAGAAAACTCATCAAAGCAACTAGATGACAATTCACAGGAATCTTTGAATCTTTCCCAGAATTAAGAATAAGAAGTACAGTAATTTGGCACCAAGCATCAGGAAGATATTCTCCTGCCATATCCAGTTAAAGACAGCCAGGAGAATAGTAAGGGAGGCAGAAGAAAGGTGGCATAGCATCTCAATGTATATCATCAGTTCCAACTGATTTATTGCCAGACCAATGAAGTGCAATTTTGAATTCCACCAGTGTAAGAGGGCAATTGTAATCATAGAGATGACCAGTTAAAAAAGAAAGAGACAGATGTTCAACTCGTGTTTTAACAGCTGAGAAGGAAAGGGGTGAGTTTTAAGAGCTAGATACACGAGAGAAACATTCACCAAAAGTATTGGCAATGGTCTGAGCATCAGCAACTTCATGGCCATTGAATATTAAGATAGAAAGGGGGCAGAAGTATACCATCCACTCGCCTTCTGAATCTTGTCCCATATGACTTTTGAACTGGTGGTTGAAGAATGATGGAAGTGTATTTAATCCAAAATTCCTTCTAGCTTTGGCGTCTAACTCGCTGAGCACCTGCTTGCTGAAATACAATGTAGTTTGAAAGCATGGGATATCTATAAATTTATCTCAAGCACGTTTCTGAGCTTTTCATAATATATAACAAGAAGAATTCCACCAAGGGCTAGAATGCCATGGAAAAGATGTTAAGGTTTTGGGGATACACTGAGCAACTGCTTGGACAATACAGTTAGTTACTACTGCTACACAATCATCTATCAATGATTTACATAAGATGACAGGATCAAGTTCCAAGAGAGCAGTGAAAAAGGGCCAGCTGGCCTGGTCCAACTTCCACCGAGGCACACAGGCCAGGTGGCACTCACCATGGCCAATCTCTCTTAACACGATAGGAAAACAATCACTACCCCGTGGATTGATGTCAACCTCCCAAGAAAAGCAAGTGAAAAGTGAAGGGGAGCAGACAGAAAAATCTATGGCAGTAAACGACTGACTGGGTGCATGACAATAAGTGTAAGAGCCAGTATTGAAGAGAGACAGGTTATGATTCAGGAGCATATGCTCATAACATGACCACTTACATCAATACTAGAACCACCCCAGAAGGGATTATGCCAATTAAAATCTACTAAAATTAAAAATGGGGTTGGCAGTTACTCACTGAGGGTATCAAGATCTGATTGATTATAATTTTTTCCAGAGCAAGGTACAGAGAGAAAACAGTGATGGTATGACCCAAGGAGATACGGATGGCTACAGCCTTCAAGGGCATATTCAATGACAAGGACTGGGTGGGCACATTTTGATCAACCAGCAGTGCTACTCCCCCATGTCCTTGTCCTACACATGATCTGTCATTTCAGTATAAGGTGTATTGTGGAATCGTGACTGTATTAGTAGGTTTTAAAAATGTTTCCTATGAGAAAAAAAGACATTTGGGATGATAAAAGTCAATCAAATCCTTGATGTCATTCACATTTGATTGAAGATCTCGACAGCTCCATTGGATTAATGTGACAATTTTTATTTATTTTGGAGGAGAATATGGCAAAGAGGCCTTCTGCTTATGACCTCGTTTTTTTTCTTTACTGGATGTGGGTTTGTCACCCTCGATTGATCCTGCTCTGGATCGAGTAGGCAGATCAGTGTTTGTAGGCATATGTTCCAGTGACTAAAGGTGTGAACAAATGGTTTAATTTTTGGGGTGTCAAGAGAGATAGACCCCATGGAAACACCTGGACTTGAATAAGATGAAGTTGGGCAATGACTGGAAAATGTAGTAGGGATAGAAGTAGATACTGAATTGTTTTCTTTCTTGATTTTGGAGGGTACTAGATTAAGATGTGCTGTTAAGGATCCTGTAGGAGGCATGAAAAGGTCTGTCTGGGCTCCTACTGTAGTAGTGGGATGGATTACAGCAGCATAAGTCCAAGATGTAACTGGGAATAATAATTTCCAAGCCTATGGGTAAGTAATATTGTGAACTGTCTTTAGACATTATACTTCTTTCTCTTCTATCCATTTAGGGCAAGAAGTAAAATAAAAAATTGAGACATCTGCCCTAAGGGTTTTTCAGTTAAAGAATGTATAATTAAAAATCACGGGACAGATTTAAGTTGTGTGTTTGAGCAAACAAAGTCATCAATGTGTGGTCGTTGGCCAGTAGTCAGAGTTTTCTCTATGTTGTCATGTTTGTTTATTTTTTTATTTGAGGGGTATTCATAATAAAAAAAAGAATATTTCAGTGCCCACTGACCCCACCCACCATGGAGCCCTATGAGGGGACACACTACAGTGCCATATAAGGTCACTGCAGCAATGCCAGGGTTTTGAGAGCACTATACCCAAACACCAGTATCAGACATAATGTCCACTATACCCATTGAGGAGATCCTACACTGGCACTCAGTTGACCCTGGCCCAAATGGACTAGCTGATTATCTTAAGGGGGCACCCCAAGTCCAACCGTCTACAGGAATTCAAGGCCAAAGTGGTGTGTTGGAGTTGGACACCTCAACCACCAAGATCCTCTCCTCCCCTTCACAGGTCAGTGCACATGGTAAACACGCAGGTGGATGTTTAGATCCCAGAGGAGGTGAACTGAAAGTAAAGAACCTTCTCTGGGCATTCCCTTCACTTCATACAGGAATCCACATCGAGGAGCGTTTGACAGATAAAAATTTACTTTCTACTGATTATAGGTAGTGTATAATTAAACATGAGAGAGAACTATAAACAAATAATTAAAAAAAAATTTCACAGGTAGGTGTAGCAGGCAGTCTGATTTTCTATTTGATAGCTTTCTAACCAAACAAAATTGAAGACTAATAAAGGGGGTTTGTCTAACTGATGACAATTTTTATAGAGTAATTTACATTTTATTTCATAACTTTTTCAAGGAGTAGTGGATAAAATATGGAAGGTAAGCTAAAAGAAAATATGTTGCATGCCAGGATTTTTTTTTTCTCTTTAATATTGCCTTGTAGAATTAAAACTTAAAACTTATATACTGTTAGAATATAGTATATAAGCTAAGGTATTTTGCTATTCTATTTGGTATAACATAAACAAAAAGACATTAAAACTTGAGTGTCATGCAGAGCAAAAGGATACCTGTGGTGATAGAGTTAAGTACTTCATACTGTACAGTCGTTTGAAATTTTCTGGTGTGATCAATTAAATGACAGCTAGTAAAAGAAGTAAATAAATATAAAAAGTTAATATCTATCTATTTATTTTGTTATTTATTATTAATTTATTATGTTGCTTTACATTTAATATTTTTGATAAAAGAAATGAAGACAACATGTAGTATTCAATACTCATCTTCCTTTATTGAATTATTCATTTTTAGCACGAATACTTTATTAGAAATTCTGATTTTTTTTCTGTACAAAAGACTTAATATTTAGTGAAAGCTTGCCAAATTTCTTGAAGATACATAAATTGTATCATTTTGGTCAAAGTATCAATATAATCATATCATAGCTTCACAATACAATACTCATAGTATTTCTGTATCTCCACACCTTTAGTAAATACAACCTGCAATTACGACTAGTCTCATACAATCTCTAAGTATTAATTATCCTTTAACAGAGCAGATGTAGCTTCTAGCACTCACTGTGATTCCACCAAACTTACAATCTTAGTCATTACAGGTAGTACTAAATACAAAGGTATATCACAATTTCATATGAAAATACTAGAATAACATTTAATATCTTTAATAAACTTGTAGAGCAGTTGCTCACCACTTTACAATACTTTTAACATACAACATAAGTTCAAAGGAAAAATGTTCTTTGAAATAAAATGACTACATTTTTATACTGATTGTTATACAGCACATATAAGATGAAATTACAAATGTTAACTTCCATTGTGAAAGAAATGTCACAAAAAGGTACATTTAAACATTGTCTCATACAGAAATACCAAAAATTATAGTTTGGTAGACTGCATTTGTATATTACATAAATCAATAGTCTGTATAATACTGCATTATAAATGATGATAAATTTTAAAAATATCTTTGTTAGTCTCATACAGATACAGTGTGTATTACACAAGGCATATCTTAAAAGGCTACTTTAGTAGACAACACTGATGAGAGAACTTTTTCAAGATCCATTACTAAAACTTGTAATAAAAAGAATTAGATGAAAATGTCATGTCAATTCTAAAATTTAAAATAAAAAAAAAACAAATCAGAAATGATAATTACACATCAGTCATCATTTATCACACTGAAATGCTTTGCCTAACAGCTCATTTATTTTATAAATATGAACTAAATTGCAAATGCTAATGCTCAAAATCTCAGTAAGTTATGATACTCTTGTAATGTCATTATAATGTTAAAATAATAAAAGTATAGAAACAATAAAACAACAACCACTTATATTATAATATTAAACTAATAAATATATAGAAACAAGAAAACAACAACCATTACACTTACTATAACACTATATAACAACATTTTTACTTTTTCTTGTTCCTGGGCAGAAAGTGTTATTTCCCAATTGCTTATGCCTAAAGTAAATGGAAAAGAACTGTTTTTCTCTTCAAACTTTGCAGTGACCTGGGAGCATATAATTAAAACGTGATGGGAGACTATATTTGGAGGCTGATACATGAAAGTGATTTACATTACAGTCGCAAATCTCAAAAAAACTACTCATTTCTAAACATTTTGTTCATTATTGTATAACTTTTGCATAAATACACGTAAATCTTGATTGATATGTTGTTTTATTCATACCTTATGTAAATGAAAATGTGAAAATTTGCCTGTTTTTACATAGAAAATAGGTTAATTTCTAAATTTCATTATCCAGGTCATAAAAGCAAAGTTTGAAGGAAATAATGGCCAATTTTCTCTACTTTCACAACATAGGCAATTAAAAAATAACACATGCTATCCAGGAACAAAATTTTTGTTACATTGTATAATCTATTTATATAGTCAGAATGGGCTATTAACAAACAAAATACACTGAAAAACCTAAATAAAACGTAGTGTTTCAGTATGGATGTGGTTAAAATTATTTTCGAAGATTTTTTCCCAAACTAATGAATAAAAATCATATTTTCCAAGACTTGCAGAACTGGTTTTATACTTAAGCATTTCCAAGATTTTAACTCCTTTGTAAATGTTGGTTGTAGTATGACACAAACTACTGGAGCACAGGTCTTAATTTACCAGCAAAGGAATCACATACCATATGAATTGTACACATTGGTTTGGCCTACTTCCTTTAGAGTAAAAATATACCTATATACTTAGCTTTATACCTGTAATATGTTGGAGGAGGGATTATGAACTGTCAGTAGCTGTCGTCCTCTGGCATGTTGAGGTGCAAGAAAAACCCTGTCATCATATTGCGATAAATGCTGAGGCCGTGGATCTAACTGTTTTTCATCTGAATTAAGAAAAGGATTTCAATATTTATATTCTGAACCTATAAACACTAAAGCATATCTAACTTATGAAATATATATCCAGTCTTAAATAAAATAAAAACATTTTTCAAAAAGTTCAAATAGTGATAAAAAAGTTGTTTTGGAAAAAAATCCACATCTACTAAGAAAAATTACAAAATATTATAATAAAAGGTATACAAATAATAAATGCCTTCTAGAATTTTATCATGTCACACTTAATATATAAATGTAATTACACTCAGTCACCTGAAGATCTTTCACCACCAAAAACTGTTCTTTTTTCACTCAGTGCTTCTTTTTTTGTCTCAGCCTCAGAATCTCCTGGCCAAAGGAATCCCGACTTTTTTTCTTCTAAAAGCAACTGCCAGTGCTTCTTTCTAGTACCTGAAATCTGTACAATAAAGCATAAAAGAATTCAATAATGATGAAAGAATACAGTGCCCTAAAAAAAGGTATTTTTTGCATGACTGCCAAGTTTTAAGATACTAAAAAAGTTACAAAAAAAGCAAATGTACATAACATTCATACAACATGGGACATTCAAGAAAAGTAACAAAAAATCAAATGTACATAACATTCACAAAACATGGGACTATTCTGTCTTTCAAGACTGCCACTGCACACCCACTCTTGGGAAAAAGTAAAAAACTTAACCCACCCTTCATTTTTCAAGAAACTAGTGATATCGTTCTTACGTCTGAAGAAGACAAAATAAGATGCCAATAGCAGTTCACTCCATAAACTAATTATCCTGTAATAAAAATTAAACAGTGTCCCTTCATCATATTGTCCTCATAATATAGTACAGAGAAGTCAGAAGCTTATATCCTGTCATTTTACCAGCTAATCTTTCAAACTTCAATAAGACCTTTTACCATTCTTTTCTGATGAGAAAATATGTCATGAGCTCTTAACCTATCACCATAAAATAACCATTCCATTTCCAGGATCATTCTACAAACCCACCTCTGAACCCTTTGCAGTAATTCAGTGCCCTTTCTGACTTGTAAACAATGTTCCAAATGAGGTCTAATGGGTGATTTGTATATACAAATAATTATCTCCTTTGGATTACATATAACCAATATACCTATAAATACACTCTAAAATTCTATTAGCTTTGCTGCTAGCAACACAATACTGCTTCAATGGTTTGAGTAACTTAATCACTACTGCTCTTAACATTCTTTATTTCAGTCATGGATTCCCACTTATATTATTATCACTTGTTAAGAACTTTTCATAAACCTTGACAAGTTTTAAACTTAACAAATTTTATGTTTGAACAACCAACCATTTTTTATTATTCAGTTATGTACCTGTTGAATGGCTACATCGAAATAAATTTTCTATCATGATCTACAATTTGAATGTGCAAGTGTAAAATCAAAACAAATTTTTCAATTGTCAGTAATATAAGCAAAGTTATCAGTTGTAAAAAGGCAAAAACAAAACCAGATCTAGTAACTTTGGATACAAGTAAAATTAAAACTTATTGCAGTGAATAGATCTTCAACTTAAAGGATCTCACAATTATTTTTACCAAGTTTAAGGTCAGTTGTATTTCATGCAAAGTGAATTTGTAACTGTCATATGGACATTTCTTGACAAGAATGTTAAAGGAATATTGTGAGATGACACCATCTAGACACACACACACACAAATCAAAACACACATATTTTCAAACACACATTTAACACCAAAAGAAAAAAAAAGTAGGAATAAGGTTTACCTCAGGACTAACCCCCCCCCCCTCAAACTGTACTACAATAAGGCAGTGGCTCCTTTTATACATCTACCTGCTCTTCTATTATAAAACTGTTTTCAGCATCAAAGAAACAAACTGATTAAAAAAAATTATTCGTAGCTACAGAGGGAACAATTTAGTGCAAGCATAAAATCTGTTTAATATAGTTTTACATAAGAAAACTTCAAAAATCAATGATACTGTAATTTGTTCTAACAGTACTCATTTTTGATAATTCAGGAAACAATAATCAAATTTCAGGGAACTCAGTAACTCACCAGTAAATAAGATGTGCTAGTTTTTTTCATTATAAAGAACATGTAATGACTGTACAGATGTATTAATGTATGTTCCTCCAATTTCTCGACGTGTCTTGAGGTTTATAAAGCAAATTTCTCCTACCTGATAGAATGGAAAGCACAAAGTCTTTTATCAAAAGTAAAGTATATTAAATTTTGAACTCAGAAATTTTAATAAAACAATTTAGGTCACATGATAATATTTTATTAAACACTACTAAAATTTATACTGTATTAAAATTTTCATATATATTCAATAATATTGAAGGACCTACCTACAATAAATGTTTCACACATTATTCAAACAATATAGTAAAAAAAATCTGTCTTTCTTGTACTTTTCTTGAAATGTGTTTTCAAACAGATATTAGTCAAAAAGCAGTGGTTACAAAGTTTTTTAACAATAATTAATTGATTAAATATTTGCACAAAGCTGCACAAGGGCTTTCTGTTTCACCCACCCTTAAATTCATATTAAAGTGATGAACAATGGAGAGAGAAAGAGAGATGGCAATTAGTTAAAAAAACCACCACCAATTCCTGAGCTACTTTAACTGAACAGTGGGATTTGACTGTCACACAAATAAAGTATTTATGGCCCCCCAAAGTAAGAAGCATGATTTTGCAGTGATGTAATAGCAGTCTTTCTTCTAAAGGATTTTTGTTTATGTTACTACTACTTAACACATTTGTAAAAGGACTTGTTGTTATTTATAATAAAGTCTCATAAAGTTCTGAAAACACTTTTAAAATGAGTCTGTTCTTGTTGTTCCATTTGTAATAAAATATCATGCAAGCTTAAATTACATACCATTTATCATTGAAATTTAAGATGTTAGGAAAGCATGTTTACTCAAAAAATCCATTTAAAACAAAAATACAGAACCCTATAACCTAAATGCTAACCAAAGGTGAAATTGTTTCCAAAAGTAGAAATAGATCACTGTAGTCTAAAAAACTATAATTACACAAGCAAAAATACCCAACCCCAGTAATGCTATTTTTTTGTGTTTTTTTTCTTATAGCAAAGCCAGATTGGGCTAACTACTATATCCACCAACTGGAATCAGAACTCCTAACTTTAGCATTATAAATCTGCAGACATACCACTATTCCACTGCTACACCATAATAAGAAATTTAAAACTGCAGATAAAAGTGTCCATAACAAATTCCTGGAATTTATTACATACTAAGGCATATGTAACCATCACATGGCAGCATCATTTCACATGTAAACAAACCTTTGAAATAATGCTTAGCAGAGAAGCCAAAGAACAGAATATCAAAGATGAAGTTACTGCTTGTAACTAATGAACTAATAATTGAAATCAGTGTTTCCAATTATTATTGCTTGTGATTATTGCAGCTATCCATGTCTTTTGTGAGAACAATTAGTTATTAAATTCAATCAATTTTAGAGCCCAATGATTGATAAATCAGCAAATTTTACCAATCATCCAGCTAAATATACTATTAATTATAATCAAACCTAGGCTATCATATAGGCAACTAGCTATGACATAATCTACTAACTGATGATAAACATTCTAATCAGCTTGTAATAAAAATAGGGTTACCTAGAGGTAAAGGATTTAAAGAGCATCTTTACTATTTTGTTAGGTTTCTGAACATTTAGTTACTACTCCACTATAATATGTGAAGCATAAACTAATGCTGTTTTGAAATGCAAGAAATACTTTTTGGAAATCTTGATCAGTGTTCACAGAATGATACTTTCTTCTCAAAGCTTAAACAAACAGTTTGAGAAAGGAAATATTTTGTAGAAAAAATCTTTAAAGGAATAAGAGCAAATCTGTGCAGTGATTAGTGAAAAACTACTTGTTAACATACAAACTGAAATACAACTCTCAATTCACTGTTATATATTTTCATTTTAAGAAAAATGTATTTCATGAATATTAAAAAAAATTAAATACCATTTATGCATTAAAGGAACATTAACAATTTTAATTCAAGTAAGCATTACAGACACTTAGAAAAATAATAAAAAACAAAACTGTTATAATTACACATTAAAGAACCCTAAATACGTGACTGCTACAAGTCCACATTAGAGAAACCTAATTGATAAATATAGAAAGCAAAATAATATTGAAAATAATAATAATAATAACATATATATAGACACACTATAAAAACTCGAATAACACACCTTTACCAAACATACATTATGAAAAGTTAAATGACAAAACTGAAACAATACACAGATTACAGAAACCTAACCAATAAAAATTACAAATTACTGAAATCTAAATAAAACTAATATGAAAACACCTGTAGTGATGTGGTTCTTTACTGAGAAAAAAAACAAGCAACATGAGTACATATACATACCTCATTACCCATAATTCCAATCTGCTTTTCACACATTGTTTGCCACCAACATAACGAAGTCGGAATACCTAAAAATATAGCATTTTCAAACTTATTCATAGGTTTCATGCAGCTAATATCTATTACATCTAATACAAAAATATTATCAAAATTTACGAGAACTTTCAACAGTTAAGAAATTGGAATACTTATTATTATCAAACCTTACAATAAAACAAGACTAGCAATCATAGAACAATAATCAAAATGACTAAAGATATTTCAATCCTTTGAGGTACTTGTAACAGTAAAAACCCAAATTGAAACCAACAAAACATAACCTTTCACACCTAAAGATATACCTAAAAACCAATAGCACACATCAAACAGCAAAATAAAGTATTCAAAAAGCTTTCAAATAATCCAAACTATAAGTACAAGTGTGTGAGTATAAAGGAATGAATGATAGAAGGGAATATAGAGTTCCTAAAATCAATTTGTGGGAAGGGTGTGAAAAGAACCAGAAAACTTGGGGTCAAGACATATGAACATGACATAGTCAAAACTGATCCTGACTGAGATGAGTATTAAGAACATGTCCACATGAATCAGATGTAGGATAAGCATAAGAAAAGACTAGGAGGGCTTGCTAAGTTATCCCTGATCAGCATCCTGCATGTGCGAGATGAAAAATCCTCCCAAGAATCAGCAAGGAGAACCCAATTATCAATGTATCTCTGGAATCTCAACCCAAATCCCTGCACAATGTTGTAGGAGGAAGAAATTAACCTCTTCTAAAAATCCCTCCCTGAAGCATTGTGAAGAACCACAGACAAAGTGATGGTGCAGGAAGGTAGGTAAGAAATTAAGACAAAAAGTGAGCACACTGGATAGAGAAAGGAAAATAGAAGTTAAGGGATTCTCCCCCAAATAGGTAAAAGAGATTCCAAAGACTGGGAATTGAGGAACAGAAATGAAGAACAATTGTAAACTACAATAAAACAGTCAAGTAGACAAGTGGGAGGAGGCATGTTAATATTACATAAAATAACATAAATTAATCATAATTATTCTCACAACACAACACTAAGCAATACTGTTTTATTCCAAAACTCTAACATTTCTTAACTATTTGCATTTCACTTTTTGGGGACAACTCAGATCTACTAATAATACAGTAATGAAATTCATTAATGTCACTGACTGTTAGTTATTTCATTAGAAATTTAAACTAAAAAACAATGAACAATGTTGTAACGTATGTACTGTCTAGAAAAAACAAAAGCTTGAACACACAATAAGAAAACTTGTACAGCCAATTCCTGGCTTTACTTTGCTGCAAAACTGAGAAAAATAAAACCATAATAAAAAAAGAATCTGTGTGAAAGGGATACAACCATGAAATATCAAATCTATACCAATGGATACTAGATACACATCAGAACAAACTGATCAAATTCAAGTTGTTTCACAACACATTAATCACAGCTCATATCAATAAATTTAAATTTGTATCAAAACATATGTTAAAGATATAAAATGATTAAGGGGACAAAAGTCACACAACTTATCAGAGCCACTTCTCTAGTTACTAAGGTAACCAACTGAAGCATCAAACTAATCTTTTCACATCCAAATAACAAATAACATATGGATTAAATATAACATCACAATTCATATCATCATGCAAACCACAAATTTTAACTATAACATAAAAATCATTTCCCCAAAGAACAATTATGAATTAATTTCTAGACAACAAAATCTAAATTTATTACACTATCATTATTGAGATTTTTAATCCAACACTCATACTACCCATAAGAGGTTGGCATCAGAGGCTATAATGCTAACAATGGAGAAAACTGTATTGGTAATACAGTAAAGGCTAGCTTTCAATCAACACATCTCTGTAACAATACTTATTTTAATATTGTAATGTGTTCATTAAGTTTAAAACTTTATCAAGGAATGAAAATGTGTCTTGCTCAGCTCAGTCTGTGTAAAAAGTTATTGTATAAATATTTTACCAATGTTAAACTGACTGCATTTTGCATTATATTTTACTAAATAATCAAAAAGAAGCATCCAGTAACAGAAAATATTATAACATACACACATGCATTGATCAGGCTTCTCTGCTGGTGTTAAGTTTCAGTGAATTATCTACAATGACAATAAACCAAAATGTAGCTTATTGTGATCTGACTGTTACACAAACTACACACTGGTGCATCAGTTCCAGATAAAAGAAAACGATGAGTTAAAAAACTGTGACCAATGCATAGTCTAGTTAGAACAACTTCCTCTTTCCAATCCTTACAGGAACAAGACAGCCAAAATCCAATATAGGTTTTATTTAAAAAAGCTTGTTTTTGTGTTGCTCACTCCAAGTCAACTGCCAGCTGGCATGGAACCGAGCCTTGAATACAGGACCATAATCCACGTATGGGACAGGCACAGCAGTGATAGTGCCAGAGCAGATAGACTTAGCTGCAGTGTCGACGAGTTAGTTTCTGTGAATACCAACGTCGCCCGGTATCCAGAAAAACTGGATAGTAGAAGATGTTACAGAGAAATGGGCCAGTCGGTTTGGAATATTGGCAAGAACAGGGTGTGAACCAATGTGAAGTGATTCCAGAGCCAGTAGAGAACTAAGTGAGTCAGTATAAATCTTGCAGTTCAAGTACTGCTTAGCTTCCATGTGATCTAGGGCAAGAGAAATGGCATACAGTTCAGCAGTGAACACGGAAACTGTAGAGGGGATTCTGCCCGCAACCACCCAGCCACAACAAACTATGGCAGAGACCACACAGTCACCTGATTTTGAACCATCTGTATAAGTAGGAATAAATGGATGGTTTGAAAGATGTTCAGCAAATAGCAGACAGTATTTCCAATTAGGAGTGTCTACTTTTCTCAAATGACTGAAAGATAGGTCACAATTGGGGACTGTAAGAAACCATGATGGGATGAGCTGACCAGTGGATGCAGCAATGTTATCCAAGGACAGACTAAATTCATCTAACTGCGCCTCGATACGAAAGCCAAAAGGAGCAATAGCAGACCATCTGGTCTGAAAAAGCATGGCCCATCAAGGAAGGAAAACACAACCCCAGGTGGGATGCTTTGGTAAGGAACTAAGTTTCGAAGCATATAGTAAAGACAGTTACAAATGACAGAGGTGCAAAGAAGGTTCATGAGACTCTATGTATTAGCTCTGAACTGAGAAAGTGCAGAAAGCCTCAGTGCAGAGCCAAAGTCCTTGATGATGAATAGGGTCTAACATCTTTAAGGCCTATGGTCTGGCAGAGGTACAGAGCAGTGATACATAGTTGAGTTTCAATTGAATAAGAGAACGATATATATTAAGCATAAAACGTCATTCCACTCTCCAAGTAGTGGTAGAGAGGACACGGAGGACGTTCGCTGCTCTTGTATATTTGACTCGTAGCTGCTTGATGTGTGGTACATAGGTTAGCTTACAGATAAGCCCCAAGAACTTAGTCTCAGAAACCACAAGCAGCACACCTTCACTGATACAGAGTTCAGGATCAGGGTGAATACCCATGAAAAATGAAAAAATAATGGAGAGCAAATTGAGAGATCAATAGCAGTAAATGATTGGCTAGGCGTATGGAAATAAGGAGAAATACCAGCATTGAAAAGAGAAAGGTTGTGATCAGAGAGCATACGCTCTACAGAGTGACCCCTCCTATCAATACCAGCACTTCCCCAGAGGGGATGATGTCCATTAAAGTCCCCAAGGATTAGAAAGGAAGACAGCAACTGTTCAATGAGAGCATCAAGGTCTGATTGATCATATGTCTCTCCAGGTGACAGGTAGAGAGAACAAACAGTGATGATATGACCCAAGGAAACATGGATGGCTTCAGCCTCCAAGGGTATGTTGAGTGACAAAGACAGAGTGGGCACATGCTGATCAAACAACAGTGCCACCCCTCCTTGTACTCGTCTATCACACAGCCTGTCATTTCTGTACAGAGAAAACTGCCAAAAGGTGACTGTATTGGCAGGTTTCAGAAATTTTTTCTGTAAGGAAAGATATACAGGATGGTAGGAAGCAATCAGTGTTTTGATATCATCCAGATCAGAACGTAAACCTCGACAATTCCATTGAATCAAAGTGGCCATTTTTAATGATGTATTGGCTCCAGAACCCTTCTGTTTATGACCACGTCTTTTTTCCTTACTGTCCTTATTTGGGGGAGGTCTATCAACCTCCATGGATCCTGCCCTGGGTTGATTGGGCAGGTCTTTGTTGTTGGAAGAGGATTCCAGTGACTGAGGACGTGAACAAACGATTGTTTTAAATCTTGGAGTGGGAGAAAAATATGTATCCAAAGAAATGCCTGTACCTGAAACCAAAGGATGATGTGGATCTTGGGGTTTGTTGGAATGTATGGGAGGAACAGAAATGGGTGTGAAAGTTGATTCATCAACTTTTTAACCATGGAGGTCAAAAGACTTTTCATTTGTAATCAAGTTGTCAATCTTGCCAAATGTGATCGTGTTCTCAAGTGCCAGATATTGCCTCAAGTCATTGTTGTCTGCAATAAATCTAGTGGTCAGATGTTCTATGACTGTGTCCACAAATTCAAAATATTGGCTTCTGTAGTAATCTCTAGCTGTTGCAGAATGGTGTGCTGAGCCATCACCTGTGATCCTTCTAGGAGGGTCTGCGAATGCGTGGTAGTTCAATAGGCACCAGATCTAAGGAAGTTACCTTTTTCTCAGCTTCATCAAATATCTTATTGTAATTTTCCTCAGTTCGCAATACCGGCAATTGCTCAACTGCCATTGCAGATGCTTCAATCATGCCAGATACATTCGCTGATTTTGCTTGGTATGCACGGTTTAGTTCCTCTATTGCAGCTAATGGATGTTGAGCCATCAACAATCCTAAAACTGTCTTTCCTTTGTCAAATCTGTCCAGCAGACTTCGTGCTTTCACTACTAGATCTGATTTTTCATTTGCTAATTCAGACAAAGAATCAACAAAGTGATCAATAGCACATGTAATTGCAGATAGGTGGCACAACCAGCGTGTTGGACACAGTGAGCGGATGTATTTAACTGGACCATTGTGGCTGTCTGACGATACAATATTTTCAAAGATTGTCTTGTATTTGCCTGACCTCTGAAGCAAGACAGCAAGGTCATGTACCTACTGGATAGAATCTCAAACACATTCACAAGCTTCAACTGCATGTTGCATTATTAAATTAGCCTTGTGTGCTTTGCAGTGAAAAAACAAAGCTGACGGTTGCTTCTCTTTTATTTTTGCCTGCCATCCACTGTACATACCACTCATGTTAGCAGCTCCATCACAAGTTTGTGCTCTTAATCCTGACAGTGGTAAATTGAGTCTAGTGAGTACATCAAGTATTGTTGAGGATATTGTTTCACCAGTTGTATTGGAAACACTGTACAAACAAAGAAATGTCTCATGAACGTCAAGGTTCTCATCTACGTATCGTACACATTGCTTCCTGTTCAGCACCTGTAACATCTCGAGTCCCATCAACCATTAATGCAAAGATTTTACTTTGCTGCACTTCGTGTGCTATGTTCTTCAGTATTTGATGGCTGAACATTTCCATTATTTCTTTCTGAGCCTGGGGTGATGTGAATGTGGTTTTCTTTGACAAGTAGGCCATCAACTCAGGATCTTCCTCTTCCAGAATCTTCATTAACTGCAGGAAGTTCCCCTCTGTATCAGTATGTCCATGTAATGCTAAACCTTGACACAGTAAGAAACGTAAACTTCTGAATATTTTGGCTAGACTTCTTTTACATTCTTCCTGCTGCTTCTTTTTTCCATCGTGTAGCTGGACAGTCACTGGAGTTACATCAAATGAACCTTCTGGAGATATTGCAAATCTGTGCTGAGAAGAGGATTGGTGTTTGTTGAATTTCTGTTTTGCCTTTTCCAGTTGCAAAACCAGTGGATATGAAGGTATACTCCACTGGCCTCTATTTTCCGCCTTGGCACAATTAAAGCATATCACTTTTTGAGTCTGATTGTCAAAGTGCAGCCATGGGAACTCATCAAACCACTTGCCCTGGAAGTTGATATTTTGAGATTTTGCTTTCTGTCGTGTTATTAGTTGTGTGTCTGGATGATATGGCTTTCCACACTGTATCTGTGGAGTGTCAGATTTTTCATTACTGCACAAACTTATTTCACAACTATCTGGTGGTTCATTATGTGCAATAGTTGCACAAGCATTTTAAGACTCGTCCTATGATGAACATGGTATATCCTCTGTAAGGCAAGTTTCTATTCCTTTGCTTGAGGTTGTTGGATTATCTGCATCTGCATTGTCACTTGTAGTACTAGTAACTGGCTTGCAGAACTGTCTAATATCGGAAAGTTTCAGACGCTTGCTTGTCATAACTGGAATCTATTTCCCAGATGACTCAACAGGCTAAAATACAGTCTTTATTGAAAAACTTTAATGTACAACGAACGAAAATAGAACAGAATGGAAGTAGGACTGAACTGTACAATGTATTTAAGTCGAACACACAAACCTCACAGTAACTACCGAGCCGACTGACCGCCTGGACATCGCTGGGACAATAATGTGCTAGTTACAACACAAGTAATTGCAAGTTTCTTGAAAAATACTTAAACAATCACAAATATATTATATTCCTGTTAAAGCTCATCAAAAGGTAAACACGTTGTGATATAATGTCTATAAGCACGTCTATTAAATAAAAACACCTAAAGAGAAACTAGCAATACAATTCGAGTAAAGGCTTCAGGCCATTGAAATCGCTCCTTTTGTGTTCTAATTATACAAGAAAATACAATATTTTTACTATCTATGATAAGAGAATATATTGTTCTTTTACTATAAAGCACCAGCACTTTATTAGAGGGTGGTGATAATCTGAAATTTCATGGATTAATGAGGGCCACAAACACAGGTCTAATGAGCCCTGTTGTAAAATCAAGGCTCAGACTAAAGGGAGCGGAGGAGGATGATGTAGAGGCGTCTGTATCCGAAGCGCCCGAACTTGTCATTAACTGTACACTAAACGTACGCTATGGTCAGCAGCTGAGGAGAGTAAGGCGTTCGACAATATAACCGGCTAGACATGCACAAGAACAAATGGCGTAGGAAAACCGCACAATATACACATAAGATTGATGCAGCTATGAGCTACAAATGGCCTGCCAGATCTAGATCACAGGAGTTTACGCTTCGGAGTAATATTTTCGAATTTCATGCTCTGTTCAATCTGTTGTGATGAAAATTTTACTTAATCTTACACTACGTACAAGACATAGGTAGATGCGGTGATAGTGCTTGCAAGCCTTGCATGTATACTTAGGCCTAATGACTGATACTTACTAGAACTATAAACTTAGATCAAAAGGTTAGAAGCATGACTATATTAAAGATGTACATTTCTGCTACTGCAAAAGCCTACATCTAGGCCTAATTATGTAATTCAATTGGCAAGAACACGAGAATCACAAGAACAAACACAATTTGTAGGCATGTGATGCAATAAAACAATTCAACAGACCAAACTGTAGGGGATGATGATTTTATGCACCATACCCCCCACCTAAAATGAAGAGGGATGTATCCCCCATCCCCCCAGGATCTACGCCCCTGCACGACATGACGTCTTCAAGTGACAGAACCGTTACCACTGGAAACATTGGAGAGGGTTTGGAATGTATAGCTGTACTCTGCAATTAAGATAACCTGCCTTGATGGTGGTAGGCAGACATGGTGACGTAAATCTCAGAATGAGGACATTGGTTGGCACCATAATTCTATCTTTGAGAGTGAAGATACGCCTCACTGCAGAAACTCCTTGGGTGCAGAAACCAGTCAGAATATCTGACGCTGGGATGTTCTTCAAATCCCTTTCAACAATAGCTCCCCGTGATGAATTCAAAGTAGCATGAAATGTAGCCTATATAGATATATCCCCAATTGCCTTTGAATGCAACAGGAGTTCACTGTGTTGAGATGTGAATGTTTCCACCAATATTACCAGATCAAAGCTTTTTTGCTGACTTTGAAGAGCTAGTAAGTCCCTCTAGTCCCTTCTGAATGAAAAAGGGAGACATTTGCCCTAAAGGTTTGTCTGAAAGTGAGTGCAATATAAGAAAATGAGATACAACAGGTGGTACAGATGTTCAAGACTGCTGCTCAAAATCTTCAAGATGTGGTCGTTTACCTATGGACTGTTTTTTCCCTATTTTATTAAGATTTTTAAGTTGAGTATCCATTATAAAGAAAAGGAAATTTTGGTGCCCACTGGCCCCACCCACCATGGAGCCTAATGAGGAGATGGACTACAATGTCAAACAAGAACACTGCATCAATGCCAGGGTTTCATGAGCACTATACCCAAACACCAGCATCAGATATAATGTCCACAACACCCGTTGAAAATATCCAATACTGATACTTGGTTGACCCCAGCCCAAGTGGACCAGCCGATTGACCCAAGGGGGGCCACCCATCTACAGGAATTCAAGGCCAAAGTGGTGTGTTAGGGTTGGACCCCTCAACCACCAGGATCCTGTCCTACCCTTCACAGGTTGCCATGCACGGCAAACATATGGGTGGATGTTTAAATCACAGAGGAGGTAAACTGAAAGAACAGAGCCTTTTCTGGGAGATCCCCTCATCAAGTATAGGAGTCCACACCGAGGGGTTCAACTGTGAAACAAATTGCTCACCATGATTTCTAATATTCAGATAGTGTGGAAAAGCCATATACTGAGATGAATAGTTAACATCCAACAAAGAAGGAGAGTATAATAGAAAAATCAAAGAAATGGACAAACATCACATACCTAAAACAACAGGTGAGGCAAAAGAGACTCTGCAAAATCTGGTGGTGGAAAAAAGCTATCAAAATCCTCCTCAGCTCATTCAGGAGGAAGTGTGGCAAATTCAGAAGAAGTTGACCCATGTAATAATCAAGTTCACAGTAGATAACTGCAAATAAATCCAATGATGGGTCTCCCTTACCAGCAACCTGTAAGATAGTGCTAGCAGGAAGTATGATACCCAAAGTGGATACATCAACCTCAGAATTCATAGTTGAAATACAAAATCAAACAAGAGTTTTATGTATAAAAATTTGAGAGTGAGAATAAAAAAAGACTGGGAAATCAGGTTAACTGAAAAATTATTTTACAGTGTAAAGATAAAAAAAAAATTAATGAAGAAATTCCACTTCCAAAATGAAACTATTAAAAGCCATAAATTTGAATCATATGAGGAGCACCAAAACAACATAATGTCTTGATATAAGTACTGTCAAATGAGAAGTGATAGTTCAGTGTGGAGTCACATGTGTCAAGAGAGTGTGTTGCACTCTTATTGATGCAGAGTTGTCACATGACAATTTGTATACGAGACCCATCAAAATTAGTCAATTCCAGGTGGATAGGAGTTTCAACAGTTGTGAAATGCACCAAAAATGTTTATTATAAAAAAAGATAGCATTGAACAAGAATAGCAAATTATGTGGTAGGAGGTAATGTACGAGATCAGAAAATATATATTTTAAGTCAAGAATAAATGATAGTGTTGCTTGGGCCTAGAAATACTAGTCAAATTCCATTGAGTTCTCTTAAAAGTGGAATTGTTTTCTTAATTTCTTGAAGGTAAGTTAAGAATTAAAATCAATTTTCTTACAAATGTCAAGAATGTTATAATTTGAAATAATGAACATAAGAATACCTCTCTGTCCTTGAAGTTTGATTTCAGTTAGGTCATCTGTTCTCCACGGACCACTTGGTTTCATTGCAGGACCCTAAAAATAATTTAGTATTAAATATTAAGATAAATGTCTAGTCAAAATTAATTATTGTTATTTCATTTTTCATATTCATACAAGTTAAACATTTACTTTAAAAGGATGAGAAAATATTTTTCAAATGTTGGTTTCATATATTTTTTATGCAATAATCTAAAGAAAAATTTCTTAAGTCATCTTTTAAAAAAATATTCATGTTTAATTCATTTTCCTTCACATTTTTTTATCAATATGTAGATTCCAAAATAAAAACACATTGCAACTAATATATAACAACAAACTGTCCATTAGGTTACACTCACAATATATTTGTGGATTCATTATGTTATAAAAACATATAGGTTCATGAAGTATTGATAGAAATGGATAAAAACCATATATAAACTCTATATTTGTTTATTTTTGTTATGAACTTACCAAGTAGGAAAGAACTGGTAAAATGTAAAGACTGGAATCTGCACAAGCAACCAGAAGCCATGATGCTGATGAATCAAAGCAAATAACTTTTATGGCTTTATCACTTTGCTTAAACCATGGAATTTGTTTAATAACTGCTTTAGGAGTGATGGAAGAGGTCTGACGTAACAGAAGATAGCCTATATTTCAGAAACAATAAAAGAAATTCTCACAGTTAACATATCAAAAGAAAACAATTTAAATTATATGATTGTAGTTTAAAACAATGGTCAGCACATAAAATATGTCTAATGAATTCAATGTAAAAACATAAATTAATTATATAGAAACTTTTGTTGAAAATTACATTACATCATGTATGTTTACTAACTTACTCATAAACTCAAAACATTAAATCAATTCACCACTATATTACATGATGACGGTAGCAAGTTTTTTTAGTACTGTATATTTCTTAATAGTCAGGACAGCAAAGACTCATTTGTTCAATTCAACAATAAATAATTTATTTCATATAAATGTTGCCTACATACTTAATGCTCCAAAATCTTGACATAAAAATAATGCTTGTTGTTATAAATATAATTTTTGATAATAACTGTAAAATTCCCATAATATATTAATATATTCCTTTTAAAAGATTAAAAGAGTAAACCAATTCCTAACCTATCACAGAATATTCACATCTGAAATGAATAATTAAAGGCAATTATTCAGAATATTTACTTCTATTTGAATTGCCTTTTCACATGTTTACACATGTCTGAAGCTATGAACTTCACAGAACTCTTTGCACATTTTGATTTACTAATACTGAGATAAAACTCAATATTTTGAAAAAACTGTAAAACATTTTGACTTATCTGATTTAAAGTTTATATCATCTTTCAATGAAATACCACTTTTCAATCTGCCTTCTGTCATGTTACTTTCAGTTACAACTAACACATTTTTAGTTTTGATTTGTACAGTGTAGGTTAAACACAGCAACAAAATTAATGAAATGAAAGTTTAATTCATACAACAGTTTCCCTTCAATAGTACTGAAAGCAGCCCCAGTCCTCAACCAATATTCTGAAGTACATATCATAGATAATATTGTAACATTTATTGTAACTATTTTTTTATATGTTATAAAAACACTATAAACAAGTAAACATTACATTTTCTTCAATCTGGAAACCTACATTCTTTCACCATTCATTTTTTGTTATTTGTTGAAGCTATCTTGTAATTTTGTTGTTTTTCATTTACCACTCAAACTGGACTTTTGTTACTAGTGGAGAACCTCAAGGATTAGTGCTTTTACTTTCTGTTGTTTGCATTAATGATAATGATAGCATAAGTATTAAAGCTTTAAGATGACATTATATTATTTGGTGTTACTAACTATATTAATAATGTAGAAGTATTATAAAATCACTTGGATCAATTGACAACTTAGATAAATACTCAAATAACATGGTTTTTAATATAGATGGCAGCCAACTAAATACTGTTACTGTAAAAGGTTAGCTTAGTATAGTGGTAGACAAGTCACTCACAGCAGCAAAGCAGCATAGTGTAGTTAATAGATTTTTAAAGTGTATTTATAAACAAAATAATTTTAAATTAAAAAGAGGTGATGCAAGGATTATCTTTAGGGCTGGCAACAAAGGGTAGGTTTTCACTTTGGAAGGTTCAGAACATGTTACTGGCCATAGATTCAAACCTTCCATTGTACTAATTTGCATAACGTACTGAAGAAGTTACCATAACCACTACTTTATATTTATCTAAAACCTCTTATTTTAATATTGAAGAAGAAGGAATACTGGTTACAATTTGAAATATTATATATATATGAAATGTAATTAGCTTTTAGTGAAATGTACAAATCTGTTTTATACAAAACCTTGGAAGAGTTGCAAAGGTATTTATATTAAAGGTATATCTGTGACTTGATGACATCAGTATGATTCTGACAAATCAAACTGTAAGGTAATGTTCACTTGAAGAATAAACATACTTTTGTCCAATGTATAGGTTTCGTATTATATATAAATCACCTCCAAAACCTCAGAAATGTACATTATGATTTTTTTCACAGTATACTTGTATAACATATATGGTATTTACTCTCCTCTATCATAAAATGTCATAAAATCAGCAATGTAGGATAAAATTAATAGTTAATAATAGACATTATGGATATAATACCATGTTGAATAGCACTCTGTAAAAGGTCCTGACTTGCACACCCCCACCCATACACACAGTGTTTAATTAATTAATAAAAAAAATTACATTTATGTACCTCTACTTGACACTACAAATTAAATTCACATAGCTACATACAGTAAGCTTTTATTGCAAGAGCACCCTATTGCAGCCAATTAACCCAATTACATATGCCTATCTAATTCATTTTAAAGTAGTTTACATAATTATTATTGTATTAAATTCCAAAAATAAAACTAGTACATTAAATTGTTTAAAACTTGAAAGTATCTTTCCAAAAAACATGTAGTTTCAGAAAAATAAAATGTTTAATCTTGTTTTTTTCAGTTTCATGCATTGTCAGTTATGAAATCTTAAAAAATTACACTACAAAGTAGTTTTTATAAGAAATAATTGAGATACCTTTATTCCAGACTTTAACTTCTTAACATTATGTTTAAACACATTATTATAAACATCCCTTTTATTGTTCTATATACTGTAATTTTTTTAATTCTTTTTCTTTAACTCACAATCTTTCCTTATGCTTACAATTATAATATCAGAACAAAATAATATTTATAACCAAACCAAAACAATAGTCTGCATTTCTTATTCCTAGTTAGGGTTTCATGTGCATATATCAATAAATTTTAAACTTGTTTCATAAATTTATTTATCTTTATTTCAAATCTGTGTTTTACTACATCCTAAATACATTAAGTCATAAAACCAACCATATCAACAGCAAAGTGTTCAAATGCTAAGAACAAACAGTGTCTTTCTTCTCACTAATTCAGTATGGATGGATTAGAACATTGCTGAAGAATTCAGATATAACAGTAAGAAGAGTACACATATACTCTTGTGTGATAAAATACTTGAAAACTTTTATTGACCTTTAAAACAAGCTTATCTTAGTAAATATTCTTATATGCAGTTTCATGATGCAAAGTACAATTTTACTGCTACAAGAACTATAGCATAGTAAATATATTTGAAAGTCACAGTACAGAAAGTTTGAATAACACCAGTCTGTGTTCTGGGTATATAACATAAAAGCACAACAAAATCAACAGATCCAATAAGTTACAAAGAAAGTGACTTTACAGCAACTAATAACATTAGTTAGTCATATATTGTTCATTATACCAGTTTAGAATCGAGAAATATTGGAATTAGAAATTCTAGCTTTATTCTTGTGTATTCATATCCTTGCAGTAAAGGTAATACTGAATAATGTTAGTAATAGTAATATTATTTTAATAATGCTTACCATTATTACAAACTAATGCAAGAATGCCTCTATTTCCATATTCCCCATATGTACTTAGAATAACTTCTGTAACATCATCTCTTGAAACAGAGAGTGTTTTACACAGTTCAAATAAAGGGAAAAGTGTCATCTCCAATGGACAAAACGGGGTTGGACATCAACTTTAATTTAAAGGGTGTAATCTTTCCTTTCACACATAACTGTAGATTAAACGTGACCTACTTGATCCATCGTCGACAATGAAAAATTATGAAATGCATTTACAAATTAGCACAAATACTGTAAATTGTAAAACCCTCAAACATTATATCACTACTTAACGCTAAATTTAGATAACTAGATTTCACTTCAGAATCACTTAATAAACTGGCCTTTACGCTTAGCCTCAAACCAGATAATGTTTTAACTTTTGCGCAAGTAGGGACAGGTAGCGCTATCTATACATGATAGCACTTTGACTTTTTGAATTTTATTGTAACGTAGTGAATTGTGTTGTAAGTATGATTTCTATTCACAAAATCTTTTTCCTTAAAAACATGTATAAATATTCCTAACAGATAACTTTATTTAATTAGTGTGAAAATGGATACCAACATTTTAGTGTTACAACTAATCATCCTGAAACCATAACCGAAAAACTTATGCAATTTGCAACTGTGTTTACTCTGTTCTTAATGTGTATAGTAATAATCAGCATACAGCGGTAGGGTTAAAGGGTTTTATCGATTTATATTAATTAAGACGTCTTAAACACGTGTTTTTTCCGAAATAATAAATTATAAACTATATAATACTATTATTATTATTATTAATGAATATGTTGTTTTTAAGTTCTACAACTTCTAAATTAAGACTTGGTTATATAAGTATTATAACTACTAATACTAAATAGTAATAAGGTATTACATTATAATATCATTGTATTATGTATGGGTTATTGAATAGGCCACATTTGAAGTATTGTGTTCAGTCTTAGGTGCCTTACTGTACTTTAGAAGGGACTTCTAATTATTTTAAAGGATTCAGAAGTGGGCTTCTAGAGTGGAAAAAGGTGTTATGCAAGGACAAGTTAAGATATCTGATATTGTTTACTCTTCAAAGAAGAAGAAATATACTTTAGTCTGTAGAGGAGATTTGATTGAGGTGTTTGATGTTTGTTATTAATGTTAAGGGAAGTGTTAGTGTAAAAGCATAATCTTTTTTTTGTACTTAACAGTATGACTAGGAACATAAGTAAAATATTTTGACAAAATAGGAGTCATTTTCAGTTAAGACAATTTTATTTTTGTAAAGAATAGTTTGACCTTGAAACAGGATAACTTTAGATGTGATGGAAGCAGTAAATTTAAGGAAAGCAATAGAAATATTTGAATAAGGCTTTTATCATAATGGGTACCATAGATGGACCAACAGATCTCTTGTTGTCTTTATCATGATGTTTATTATTGGCAACCACATTTTAGTAAGTTTTTGTATATGTCTTGTTTTTAATTAAGACTTTAGGATGTAAACAAATGTTTCTTTTGTTTTATTTTTGTAGGTGAATAGTAAAATGAAGCAAAAGATATGAAAATTGGATGCAAATTCTTAGATATGAATCAAGGATACAAGTTTTTACTGATTCTCCAAGTGGAACATTTTACTCTGAATAGATATATGGGAACATATATCTGTATTTAATAGAATTTTAAATTAAACAGCCACAAAATAAGAAATAAAATAATAGTAAAAACTTCCTACTGGCAGTCAAGGAAATGTTCCTATTTTTCCAAAAGAAGTGTTGCTTTAGGTTTACCTGGCAAAGGAATCTTAAGATATAGAAAAATATATTTATATACAGTATTCTGGTCCAATAATTCATGTTAAAAATGAAACTGACTTTAATCTATGGAGCTTCCAGTCCAGCTATGGAAACAAAAACTTCAACTTCATTCAGTGTGAACCACTATTTGTATGAGTCTAACATTGGCAATAATACCTTGTCACCGGCTATTTCAGAAAAGGAAGACATATGTAAATGGATTTTGTATGATGAAATAGGAAACTCTAGGTAAGTTATATTCTCTTCATTTTTCTACATGTATACATATATATATATGAGAACATCAGTGACATCTAGCCAGTTACTCCATTAAAGTTACCACATAACAGCAAATAAAATGTGTTTTTGTGTGTGTATATATATATTTAAATTAAGTATTGTCCTTTAAATTTGCATGTTTATCTATAGCAGTTTTACATAATGTTTAAGAGGGAACAAAGGGCCCCTTGTCCAGTTGTGTCCTTTTGTTTTATTTAATCAAAAACCCATCTTATATTCTGTTTTGTTTTTCTATTACTCATTAAGCCTCTCTTCAGTTATTTCAATTCTGTTGTGTCTATCATGTCTGCAAAGAGCAACTATCTGGTTTAAAAAAATTAAACTGCATAATTTGCAAATGGCTACTACTCTTCCAAATCTTAAATCCTATTCATTTATTGCCTTTATAATCTAAATACTTCATCAAATATTTTGTAAGAAAGATAAAATAATTTTAGGACCTATAACTTGCTCTTATAAAACAATCCTTTCATTGTGGGAATCATCCTAGTAGCCATCCTCTGATCCCTTTCCAATGACACTATGTCCATCTTAAGGTGAGGAACCAAAAACTGACATCAAAAGAATTTCAAACTGACACTACAAAGGTATGTCATTGGGTGAACCATTACACAAAAGTATAACTAAAAAAAAAAAATATTTTTTAAAAACAACTCTGTAATTAATCTTCTAAATCTTTAATCTGTAATATTCAAGTTTATTTCTCTGATTTTTCATACATCCATTAAAATGGGCCACTTTGCAAGAACTGCCCAAACTTCTAAGACATTTGAGTATCTGAATAAAGATTTCCTTATTTCTTCTATCATCTAAAAAAAATAAGTCCTCCCTTATTTTAATCTTTCTTGTAATAATGGGACTATAGCTGTACTGATTACTCCAAATGTCAGGGCCATAAGAACTGGTAAGGCTAATCAGGTTATAGCCTAACCACTTTCTTCATGGTGTGTATAACTACAAGTTATGTATAAAACCTTGCTTCTTTTAATTCATTATATTACATTATGTGTGCAGTATTTGTAGTTAAAATGTCTCAAGGCTCAATGGCAATTAATGGTTTACATTTAGATTGTATATGAGGTATCTTGTTTACAAGGACTGCTGATGCAATTGTAAGGGTAAATTTAAACTACGAATAGATGATGAAGAGACCCTTGACAAAGTAAATACAGAAAGAAACCTAGATATATAGAAAAGTGTAGTATGCAAACAAAGTACACAATTAGTTTGAAAGATACAAGCTAAGTTGTTACTATTGTAATGTCAGAAGTATCAGAAATAGATGAGTTTATAGCACCTGTTAGAATATTAAGGTTAAACCATGAGGAAGACATGTTTTTTTTTTAGAAATTATTGAGGATGACCTTTTTTCTTTTCTTTTTTTTCACCATTTGGTCAGGGAACCTACTAGGAAGAATGATGTTTTATATTTTTTGGTGAAAGTGATCGTTGCTTAATCAGGTTTGATATATCACTGCATATGGAGATGAGAAATGATGAGGTTTTTGTTACAAAACTTTATTTTTATTTGTTATAAAAATAAGTTTTAAAATGATGTGACAGCAATTATTTAATGTGCAAATGGCAATTGCATTAATTAAAAATACTGATTAAAATGTGTAAAATTGTAAGTGTTCAAGGTAGGCATGTTTCCTATAAAAAAAAAGTGAGGATGACATTTAAGTGTAAGACAGGGTTGACTCAAAAAGATTATAAGGAAAAAATTAATAAAAACATTATAAAAATAATAATTTGAATTACTGTTAGGATGGGAGTCTTACAAGTAGAGGATTACAAAATATCAAAAGGGTGGTCAAACAGGACATTAGGTGATTGGAAAAAAAGAGGTATATCAAAAAAAGGATTGCTCTAAAATAACAAGGATTTCTTTAAATACATTGAGAGTAAGCAAATCTTAGAATTGAAGTGGGATTTACTGAAGTATGATAAATAAAAGTTTATTTTGATGATCACAAGAGGGATAGTTTACTAAATTCTACTTATTTGTTTATTTTTTATGAATGAAGATTGAAGTAATATTTCTCAAACCTGAACAATTTCTAGGTTGAAACATGGCCAAACAAGATGGTCACATTAATTAGATGCTAGTTAAGAAAGACTGGAAAGTTTAAAGAACAAAAAGCTTTTATAAATGGAGTTTGGTCAAACTGGATTAATGTTACAAGTGGGATACATGAGGGCCCAGCATTAGGGCCTTTGCTTTTCTTGATTTATATTAGTGAAATAGATGAAAAAATGGTCAATAAATTGTTTAAATTAGTAAGAAGTTCATCTAGTAAAGATCATCTGTAAATTCTTGAGCTTCATTAATTGCCCATCCTTGTTTCTCCTCATTCTTCTTTGCCCAGGTCCTTGATTTACTCCCAACACAATGCTTGTTATTTCTGCACCCAAGCTGATCAACACCAGCATTATAGAGGATGTCATGGAAGTTCTAGACTGGTGAGGGCCATGCTGCTTCACTTTTCTGTTGTATGGGTTATATAGGTTCTATCAGGAGCTCTCTGCCTTCTGTTCTGTTTCCCACCTTCTCTTAATCATTTCCTCATTTTCTTACCACTCCCACAGGATCCTACATTTTTCAGTCATCTTACCAAGGCTGTTCATGACCTGCTTTACAAATAAGTTATCAAACTGGGGTTTTATTCCCATCTCTTCATGGTTTCTAAGAAGATGGGGGATTAGAGACCTATCATTGGTCTGTCTCAGTTGAATTCCTTTCTGGACCCACCCACACTTCACTGTGGAGCTCTAGGTATTTTTCAGAGGTATTTTTTCCAGGACTCTGGATGGTGTAATACAGTATGATGGCTGGATATCTTCCCATTATTTCCAAGTTACATAATTATCTTCAGTTTGTCTGTAAACAGTTCAGGGCCTTGCCTTTCAGACTAACCTCAGCTCCTTGTGTGTTTTGTTGGGTGGTACAATCTTTTGCTTCACATCTTCACTCCAGTGGGTCTTTGCACTCGCCATTATATAGCCAAGCTTTGTCCCACTCTCTCTCCTCCAGGGAAGGTGGTTATGATACTTTCCACAGTAATCACTTATATTCCCTGCTAGGCACTCAATCAAGGTCTCTATGCTTTCATACACTGGATCTCCTTTTCAGAACCCACAGTCACCACATGGTGATCTAAGCTTGACATTTTCCTAGTTCTCTGATTGCAATTATAGATCATTTATCTTGACACAAGACTCTCTCCACAAAGTGGCCCCTTGATCCACAGGTTTTTTTATTGACACCAAACATGTGCACCCTTTCAGCCTTGGGGCATTATAATGTGACAGTCAATTCAACTATTTGTTTGTAAAAGAGTACCCCAAGAGTTGGCAGTGGTTGGTGATGACTAACTGCTTTACACTGCTAAATTAGGGAAAGCTGGTGCAGATAGACATTGTGTAGCTTTGTGTGAAATTCAAAAACAAACAAACTTGAATTGAGTATTGGAATCTCATTGTTATCCTTATCACCTTTCCTGTTGAACCTTCTTCTATGTATTCCACAACTCCTCCCTCAAGGCAAAGGGATGATGATCTGTTATATAGCTTTGAACTTAACACCAAACAGACATAAGGCCAAGATTATTTAATTTTTTGTTTTATGATCCTGTCAACTTCAAAATTGTGATTTAAAAAAAAGCATAATCTCTTTTCTTTATATTTCTAAGACTGTATTTCACATTTCCAAAGGAAAAAAGTCTAATTTTTCCTTTTTTTTTAATTTTTGAGGCAGCATTTTGCTCATGAAAAAAAAATTTAAAGTAGTATAATAAAATAATTGAATATTGTGGCAATATTATAATACTTCAAGAAATTTGTGCTATTTTTACAAACAAATGTGCACCACAACATTGGATTACTATTTTTATAATGCTGTTTCACAAATTCAAAAACCAATTATAGTATTTTTATCATTGCACTGTGCATATGAAAAGGAAAACAATATTGAATCTCACAAGTTACTTACTAAAGGGTAGTATGGATCTCACTAACTGTAAGGATAAACTTTGGTATGTTAGACATTCAATGCAATTTGATGAAAAGCATTGGTAACTTGATAGGCCAAACACTTAACCTGTTGACTGCCAAGTATTTCAGCTGCTACGGCAACTCCGAACCAAGTTCAAAATACAACTCTAATGTTTCTTCATTTTGTAACTTTTTTTGTGATGCCATTTTGGATTGAAGTGAAACAATTTGTAAGTAAGTCAAATGCATGTATGGTGCTGACATCTAGCGTTGAAGTTAGGTATTTTGAGAATGAATTAACTCATCCGCGTGGCACTGCATTACCGATCGGTTGGACAAGTTATCTTATCTGTGGCACTGAACAGGTTAGTGGTGACAAAAATGTTACAATCTCAGATGGTTACAGACACTTGAATTATATGCATGTTAGTAATTAATGGCACAATTTTATTGTTATAACTTTCCTTCAATCACTAGCTTCATAAGAAAATTTTCATAATAATAAAAAAACAACAACAAAACCCTGGCCTAATGACAATATTTTGGTTACTTAAATAGTTTGGATAACTGAAAATAATAATATTTGGAAACCCTAATTTTCATTAGATAATTATATTCATGAGTCTTGATACTAATACATTAATCTGAATAAACTTGAATTAATTAAAAATAGCAATGAAAAATAATTATGGCAATATTTCAATGACTGGGTAGTTGGAATAATGGATAAATTTTGTGACAGTAATCAATTTTGTTATAATTTCAATTAATCAGTTGTTGGAATAAACAGAGATACTAATTCTGACTAGTTGACTATTCTTGCAATGTTAAGTGATGTGATCATAAGTGCAGTTGATAATTGACTTTATGGCACAATAATTTTAAAAAATTCGCTGCTCCTGCATATTTGATTTAATTGCACAGTTCTAGGTGGAACTTGTATATTATTATTCATTATCTAAATTTATACTTTCAGAGTATGACAAACCTTTGTTTAGTTTCATGTTTATTTGTAAAGTATTGTTTATGAAATATTAAAACAATAATTAAAAGATTTGTTATTTTATCATGTGAAACTCAAGGATTATATGTTGTATTGATATTTTGTTTTTATGTAAAACTCACTATATTTTGTATTTTGTACAGTTTTAAAACTGATTTATCATTATGATCAAAAGATGAATGTTTCATATAATTATGTTGTTATATGTTTGTATTGTGAATATATATACATGTATATATTGACTCAACATGGACAGGTAGTGCCGGTGCTTAAGTTGCAATCTAAGGGTCACAGGATCAATTCCCTGTCCCACCAAATCTGCCTTCTTTCAGCAGTAAGGGCATTATCATATGTAAGTTAATCCCACTATTTGTGGATGAAAGAATAACCCAAAAGTTTGCAGTGGGTGGTGATAATTAGCAACCTTCCCTAGCCTTAAACTTAGGCAGTTAATGCAGATAGCCCTCATGTAGTTATGCATAAAATTCAAACAAGTGTATATATGCACCATTTGGTCTCTTAAAGCTTATTTACAGTATATATAATGATTAATTTGCAATTTAATGAACTGTGACATACATAAATAAGTGACAATGATGTTACTCTATCTAGAATATTAAATTTTAATTACGTGATTAGAAAACTCATTTGCTGTAATCATGTAAGAAATAGCTTGTGTGTTAAGGCAATGGATTAAGGAAAGAAATTTAAGTCTGTTGTTTTACTTTCTGAAAAGAATACAACTTGTAATATATGTTATTTGTATAGATCCAAATGGATTATAGCTCCCTGGTTTGTCAGATATTGATTAGAAAGTGTAATATACTATATGTAATAGACAGAATAAAATATGTCACAAAGTGCATGCACATGTAAGTTGTATAATAAATTGGTCCATGAGGTTTAATCATTTTGATATTACCAGATTGAACAGATGTTATCAAGTGCATAGAATATATAATGAAGTCAGTTACATTTGTATTTTTTTGTTGTAAGTAGAAGCGTTTTATTAGAAAAGTGTGTTTTCATGGCAACTTTTTTAAGTATATGTTACCATCACAGAATCAGTTGTACATGTTTGTTCGTAACTGTGTATGGGTGACTACAGAAGGAACATATTTTGTTGGGTTTTTTTAAAGATGAATGTTGTTACATGTACAGAAACAAGTTGATAAGAAAATTTACAGAATGTTAAGACAGTTCTAAAAAGTTTCAGATAACATAACTTTGATGACACCAGCAGACTTGTACATTTCTGATGATTTAGTACTGTGTAAACACATCAAGGTGTTAGAATATTGTTATTGTATATAAGCCTCCAAAAATTGAAATAAAAATAAAAGTATGCCTAATTTTCTTGAATATGAACATCTATTGGGAAAATAAAGGTAGTATGATTTTTCATTCAATACATATTCCCTCCACTATTTGTGTTTAAAAAAAATTAATAGTTGCCAAATGTCAGTATTTCTTCATCTACATCACAGATTTTGGAAAGAGTTATATATACATACATGTACTTACTGAGGGAAAAGAATAATATTCATTTTGTAGAATCAATAACGATAGAGAAACTACATTTAAAGTTACATGTGCTGATAAAATGTACTTTACATAAATTAGACAACTTTTGCTATGACTAAATGAAAATATTTTTAGGCCTAGTATATGTATTGATTTAAAATTCATTAAAAACAGTTGTTTTTACTTTAAAGTCTAGAGCACAAATGAAGTAAATATTGAAATTAAGTTAAATTCACATAAATAATATTTTATAGGACATAGGTTGTGTTTATAGAAGTAGTTGTGCTTATGTAGATAGATAAATGATATAGGGTTGTTTGTCTTTATTTTCTAGAGTTCGTATTTGGGACTTAAGTATACTTGTTCCAAATCTTTTATTCCTGTTATTTCTTGCTTCGAATCGCCGTTCGACTAAAATTAGCGGGCTACAAGCAGTCCTATATTTTCTGCTTTTATATTCTGGTGAGTTTTGATTGTAACAATTATATTATTAAAATAATTTTTTGTAAACATTTCTAAAATAAAGAAAGGATGAAAATAGGTTTAATAAAAAAGATCTTATAACCTGAAAGTGCAAAATGAGTAGATCAGGATTTTCTTAAACTGATTTTAAATACAATAGTTTATGTGACTTCATTATAACTGTAAACCATTATGGCATAATTCATACTTTTAGCTTCTCTCTTCACTTTTCTTGGCTACCACTCAGTTTTGTAACCCCATTCAAATCTCATTCTAAAATGATTTTTACATGATGCATCGTGGTGATCTATAATCTTTATTTTATGATGTCCCAGCCTATCACACGACTTGTTATATTGTGATATCTGTACTTTGCTAGTACATTTTACATGGTCAAATTTATTTTACAATAAGTAACACTGGTAAATTTATTAGTAGTAGTAGCAGTTTTACACTAGTAGTGTAGTGTAAAAAATTAGAAGGCATACACATTTAAGAAGGTAGGTTTACATATTACTGTCAAGTATCAGTGCCCATTACACACACCTTTCAGTTATTTAAATTGCAAGATTTGATTCTGAGTACAGGAGGTTGCTATTATAGTGAATAAGATTATTTTACTTATTGGTTCTATGCCACATTTTCCTTAGGGCTTTGACTGTGCATTGTCTACTAGTTTAGTGCACCAGACTGTGATTCTGAGAGTCCATGGTTTGTGTCATATGCACTTTGGGGCAGTAACAGATGTTTTATAAGAGTGTTAATCTAATCATGTTTAATATGAGTAGCCCAAGGGTTGGCACTGGGTCCTGTTGACTGACTTTTTCCTTTAGCCTGTTTATTCAAAGACAGCAAGCTCAGATAGCCTTTTACAGCTTTGTGCAAAATGTGAAACAACAATATCAGAGCTCTATCTAGCCTCAGGTTTAGGGGTTTAATATTTTATTTCCATTCCTAGTTCTGATATGTGTGTCATTTGTCAACACATATTGCACCAACCTGTCATTAAATTATAGTCCTCCACCAGTGGGAAGATGATACATTCTCAGTGCACAGTGATCCCCATGGTCACTAGCTTTTAATCACAAGCTAATCCTTACTTTTGTCACTTCTTGTTTTCAAACATTTTTTCTTTTTTTCCTGAAGATTTAATAGAATTTTTCACTTGTTATTTTAACCTTTCATTGCTGTTTATTATATAATCTTTCCTTAATTTTCTTTATCGCACTGAAAAGCAATATAATACTAAACCTTAAACTTATTGATTAAAAGATTCATTCAATTATCTTTGATTTGATTTTAATCAGCTTTGCACTTTTGTTTCAAATGCACCATTGTAGATTCATGTTGTTTAATCTAACATAAATGTTTCATAAGTTACTCATCAAGGTCATCTTTAGGTTCATTCACCATTGCCAAATCTATTCAATTTCTTTCTTACTAATGGCAGGAAATAAAATCCATCTTTTAAATATTTTACAGAAAATTGACCACTACAATATCAGTTTTGTCAGTTAACTTGATTATACTTTCCTGTTCCTACATGTTTCTGACATCTGCCAAGCGCTTTAACAATCTTTCACTGTAATTGCTAAATTAGAAACTGATGGTTGTGGATATACATGTATTCCATTCTGCCCATATATGCACTGTTCACAAATTGGTTGTGGGATTTCTCCTTCTGGTCAGCTGAATTTGGGGAAAAGAAAGTATGATCATCCTTCCTACCTCTATTTTAATGTCAGTTCTTAGCGCTTGCATTTTGAATCATAGTTGACTCATCAGCAATGTTATCCCTCATCCTACCCTATATGAGTGTTAGCTTCTAGTTGTCTAGTTTTGGGTGCAACTGACTTGTCCGTATATGGTCTGTTGCACCCTATCCACACTACACCTTTGGGCACATCCCTTATTTTACCTACATTTTGTTCATTAGGAAGATTGAAACTTTAATATATTGTGCCTATGATCACTGTCCAACCATTTCTCTCCCATTGGGATGTGCTCCACATAATTTTCTGCCTGATTCTGTCACATCTTTTCTACATCTTAGCAATGAGTATATCAGGTTTAATCTCCCATGTATAATCCCCTCATTAGAGAGTGTCATTTGGATGCTTCTACTTCTCTCCTGCACCAGTCCCTCCACCTATTCAATGTGAAATTCCAGCTATGCATGTGAGTGGAAGTAAGAAGTGCAGTCAGTTATAATTTTCCCACACTGAAAATGTATTTCCAACAACTATTTGCCTCTAACACTTTTTTATCCTTTCTTCCTACTGTCAATTGGTGTTTACATTTCATCTTAAACTCAAACTGGTAGCACAGAGGGAGTCACATAGATGTGTGGTGCTACTGTTGATGGAGGTTTGTTGCATGATAATTTGCATGTGAGAATCAGTTAAACCATGTGAACTGAGGGTATGTATGAGTGAAAGGTTTATGAAATGCAAACAAATTTTGCAAATAGGGGTAGCACTGATTGAGAATAGCTGTGTATGTGAACAAAAGTAAGTGCCTGTTGGAAATATATTTAAAGTGTAGGAAAATTATAGCTTTGTCCAAAAGAAGTTTTGATATTGAGTTAGGAGGATCTTGAGGCCTGGTAATATGAAAACTAGTTGGATAAAAAAATAGCATTTTATTTTTAGTTTGAAAATCACCTTCAATTAGGCTGACTCAGTAAATGCATCAAGAATTCTTAGAAACATGGTTACTAAAGATCAGACATTTTGTCCACAACAGACTTGTAATGCTTACTAAAAGCTTGTCAAAGTTTATGAAGTATTCATTGTATAACTTCAGAGATACAGGATCAACCCCTTTGACTGAGCCCATATAGGTATTCACATAGATTTTCTTTCAGGAGACCGAGAGTGGCAAATATTTTGCTGCTCCTTGGGTCTCATGTTTATTAAATTTTAGGGATTTTAGATAAAACCATAATAGAAGTGTATTATTGTTTGTTAAATAAATTTAAATTCACTTCAAAAAATGTTCCCCGCTGTTACAATGGTAAGTCTATGGATTTACAATGCTAAAATCAGGGGATCAGTTTCACTTGGTGAACTCAGCAGATAGCCTAATATGGCTTTGCTATAAGAAAACACACACACATACTTCAAAAATATGTTTTTAACAAACACTTTAAACTGAAATTAAGTGAGGCATTTCTACTTTCCTGTCTACCCCATGGAATACATAAAGTTGATTTATGTTTCAGGTTTTTGTAAATGCTGTCATCAGTGTGATTCGTTGTATCGCTTTCCATGACAGTGAATGCAGCAGTGTTTGCTGGAGATGTGACAGATAAGGTAAGAACTTACTTTAAACTGATTGACATATATACAGACAGTTTAATAATTGTTTATTTCTTTTCCACTCTAGAGAACAGTTAAGTAATCATAGTCTTTAAGGAAAATATCTTATTTGTGGTTTGTGTACATTTTGGGTCTTACTTGACTAAGGTAAGATTACTTGCTTTGTTGTTATGGACATTACAAGATTAAGGTATCACACTTAACACTTATATAACAAGTAAAAGGAATAGATGGTAACATCTTGAATTAGCAAGACTGATTATTTTGTAACAGATTTATATCTGAGTACACTATAGTATTTAGAAACAGAAATGGTGAGCCAACAACCAAGTTGTACATGTGATTTAAAACAGAATTGTAAAGGAAACTGGTAGAATTAAATAAAAAAAATGTTCATGGCTGGTTGTTGAATTTGTCATGTAAACTGTTTAGATATATGTTTAGTATGGTTTCCACTTCTTTATTTTTCATGTACTAAAAGATGAAGCCTAATTATGGATCCCTTCTCCAAATATTCCCCTACTTTAACTTCTCTCCTTTTAACTTTTAGCTGAAATTGTTGAGTAAATCTTGTTATCAGTGTTCTCTGAATCTAATCAATTTGCCCCCCAGTGGCACAACAATATGTCTGTAGACTCTAACCATTAGAAACAAGGTTTCAGTACTGTGGGCAGAGTACAAATAGCCCATTATGTACCTTTGGGCTTAATTCTAAAGAAACAAATGTAATTGAATTTTAGTGATTGTTCATTATATTCAGGGACAATAATTCCTTGGAGGATGTCCTTGCACAACCACATCTGAGGAAAATAAAAATTTAAACCTACCATTTATTTTTCAAGAAACTAGTTATCCCATTTAAAATAGTCTAAAATGTTGATCATCACTACAGTTGAGAGAAACTAATTCCGTGAGTTGATCACACTGTTAGAAAAATAAAATTGTCTTGACTGAAGCCTATTCTGTCTTATACAAATCTTAAACTTTTGTTCTTTCAACCTATTATCTTCAGAATATAGCTGGAAAAATGATAGGCCTTTACTCTGTTGTTTGTAAACTTCAATAAAATCAGTTCTTACCTATATTTTCTTAAGGGAAAATTAGCAAATAGAGTTTAAGGTATCTTTTTTTAAGATAACCCTTCCATTCCAGGGAGCATCCTGATTGTTCTTCTTTGAACCACATTGATCTAAGTGAATATTCTGTTTTGGTCAAAGAGATTAAAACTGAAAATAATATTCCAAATAAGGTAAAACTAGAGATTTCTATACAGAGATAACTACCTCTTTTGGTTTCTAATTCATATACTTACAGATACCTAAATTTATATTAGCTATACTTCTAGCAACAGAGCACTGCTTCAGTGAATTGTCTTATCCACCATTATACCAAAATCCTTTATTACAGTTGTGCTGTTGAGTGACTCATCTTATTGTTTGTCAAATTTAAATTTAGACCATTTTCCAGATATTTGTACAACTCACCAATTTATCACAGTTCTGTACTACTTGAATATCTTCAATACAACTAGAAATCCCCAAGAATTTTGTGTTGTTGGCAAATTTTACTAGTTTACCAGTTATTCCCCTATTAATACCATTAATGTAAATGAAAAAAGAACAAAGGCCCAAGAACTGACCCTTGAGACACTCCACTAGTAAGAAGAGTACAGTTTTCTGGAACTCATTAATGACATTCTATTGTCTTCTCCCATTCCAATACCTTAGAATGGGCCTTTCCGTAACCCTGTGAATGTAAGATTCTCATCTAATCTTTAGTATGGCAATCAGATGTGATTTCTGGATCACTACTACTGAGTCATTGATTGATTAATTTTGTCTGAACTGTGATGATTGTTAAAATATTGTCTGGTGATTGTTTATACATAATTGCTAAATGTTTGAAACTTTGCAACTAATCTGAAAAATAAGAATTTAATTTGAAATAATTATACAAGTGAAGTAAATACACATAAAAACTAATACAATTAACATCATTATGGTGATAAAATATTTCTTCTTTTCATAATAACACCAAAACTTGTCTACTGCTTTATGTCAGGCATCAGTATATGAAGTTCCAATACACAGTTTGGAACCATAAGCACATCAGCTAGTATTTACAAAGTGGGTTCCACCTGCTATCCTTGTAATTCAAAACAAGGTTAATCCCTTAACCGAGGAAAATGAGTTAACTCATTCTGATATTGTTTGACTGTTTCTGAAATGGAGAGGTTGTTTTATCTTGTCTGAGCAATTATTTCTCCTTTTAAAGCTATTCTATGTTGCTTACCAGATGTTTTGGTTATATGGCTGTTTACTGGTGGTGCAATAGCAGTTTTTACCACTGAAATAATGGAATCAAACAAACACAGCTACATCAGTTCTGACTGAAATTTTAGCTAGTGACGATTTGTTATCATCAGATTCTGAAATAGATGCTATGTCTGAGTTTAACTATTTTCATCTTGTAAATTATCTCTCTCTCTCTTTCTCTCTATCTGGGTGGTGCATGTTAAATAAAGCAGCATTCTTCCTAAATTATTAATTAGCAGTATCATTCTCTGCCACATAGCAGTATTAACTTAAGTTTCTTGTGCTTTGACAGTGCCACAATCAGTTACGTATCTAAAATTAAGAAAAGGTGTAATTCACCTATGGCTATAGACTGTTTGGAAATTTTGTACAAGGTAATATTGCATTTATTAAAGTCAGCTAATTTATGGATTGCATGTTGTTTTTGTATCTACATGTAAATACAAGTAGTTTGTTACATTTTTGGTTTAGTGTCCATGTTACAGATTCTTTGGGTGACAGTAATTCATTCTTTCTGATCCACAGAAATGAGTGTTCTAGTATTTGGCATAGCCAGGGGCCTGAGTGTTTCATGCCTAAAATAAGAAAATGTATATTAAAAGTTTAGTGTTTCATGTGTCATGTTATGATTTTTTCCCATATATTTTTTTTCCAGTTATTTGCACTTTGTTTATTTTTTTATGACAAATAGTGTGTAACTTTATAACTTGGTGAAACAATGATAACTTCACAGGTTTAAAAAGAGAATCTTTACATAACACCTGTCACTCATGTTAATCTTTACCATTACCTAATTCACAGGAAATGCTGTCTTGTAACTATAGATTTGTAAGAAGATTGTGGACATATGTTTAGTTTTTTGTGTTATATAGATAATTTTCTATCTTAGTTTAATCATTTTGGACCAGAATCTGAAATGTTGTAAAACCTGTTCAATAAGATAGAATGTTTGTAGTCACCTGCTCAGTAAGCCTGTAAGTTTTAAAATAATTCATTTTAATATACAAGCTTCAACTAGTTTCTTTAATTGACAGAACGTGATAAATAATTTACTGTATACACTCTAAATTAATTCTGCTATTTCAGTATAGTTTTAACAATTGAAGAAACTGTATTGCTGATTTAACACTGTAAATTAATACCACAGTGTAACTGTTTTCATATAGTTTAAACAATTTAATAAACAATCATTTCTACTAGAAACTCTGAAAGGGAGTTTTTCAAACTTTGAATAGCAGTACTCTCTAACCCAGCAAAGTTTTCATTGCACCATCCATTTACATTAAAAAATAATTTCTCATGTTATAACAGCAAAATCAACATTTTCTTTACTTGCTTTTCATAATTTTTTTAAAAATGAAAATGAGTGAATAATTGTGAGAGCAAAAACAAGCTTGAGAGAGTAAAGCAATAGTTTTGTTAGGTTATCATTGTTTCTAGCTCTTATGTTTCTTCTATCATTATTTTTTAATTTTTGCACTAATGGGCCATATATCCCTAGTCACCGGTACATGTCCCCAGGGTTACATAACTACAGTTTGGAAAAACACTGCTCAGAGATGATCTCAAAAGTTCAATGTCTAATAAAAATGAAAGAAATTAACTGAGGGATGTGGGAGGGGGATAGGGGTGGTTTTGTTTTGTTATCTTGCATATTTAGGTAGCTGGTTGATAATACTTCATTTGAATATTCCAAAAAATAAAAAAATGTAAATTAGTCATATGGAAATGCATACATTAAAGCCATCAGAATTATAACAATTATGCATTCCCCCTTTCTATAGACACATGTTACTTGATTTGTAATTACCAGAGAGTGATGGAACTTCACTGTGTTCTTCTTTTAAGACCCCTGGTCACAAAAAACTGACCCAAATTTAGAAAAAAAACATCAGACTCAAAAAATGTATTGGAGGCACCAGCTTACATAACTATAACCCAACAGCACAATCTAAAAAAGCTTTTTTCTTCTGATTAAAAAAATATACTCATAAGTGAAATCTGTAAAATGCCCTGCCAGGAGACTGTTTCACCTGTGGTGTTTGTAGATGCTGCTTACCTTTAGATTTGTGATTGAGTAAAGTAAATCATGTTAATTGGAAGCAGAGAAATGATGTTGAAAGTGAAGAAAGAAGAGTAATGAGAAGGACAAGTGATCTGAGAGGTCAAAATTGAAATAGATTAAAAGAAAGCTAGGTTTACAATATTGATTCTGGAAAAGATGGAAATACTGAAGATCTGAAACCATTACTACTATATACAGCTGTATCTTTCTTCATACTTCATAGTAAAGTCAAGTAATTTATTTCTACCAATTATCATCTTCTTGGACATAATATTTCAAAATTTGACACAATGCTAAGAAGGGTTGGTTTTTCTTGACTGTGGGTCTTAATAATTATGTATGCAAAGAAATTATACAGGTTTGTGGCATGGTATGTTGAATTTTGAATTAAAATATAATAAACATTTTTAATTTGGAGGGTTTGGTAAGAAAATTAAAACATTTATTTTGTTTTTTTATCAAACAGTACTTTGAAAAAGATCCCTAAATTAATTCCACAGTGTAACTGTTTTAATATAGTTCTAACAAATTACAATTTCAGACAGCATTTACCTACGAATAAGCTATCAGTTAACCTTAAGTGGGTTTCTCGACATCACTGATTATTGTCTTGAAATGTTCGCATGTTCTAAAATAGTTCTTGTACGTTGAGTACAACAGGTAACGCGCAACATATCTTGCTCTCTGTCTTAAGTAACATTGTAATATTTGGATTTTTGAATACTTTATTCTGCGTCTACAGTGTTTTGTTTTTTTTTTAATTCGTGCAAAGCTACACGAGGGCTATCTGCGCTAGCCGTCCCTAATTTTGCAGCGTAAGACTAGAGGGAAGGCAGCTAGTCATCGTCATCCACCGCCAACTCTTGGGCTACTCTTTTACCAACGAATAGTGGGATTGACCGTCACATTATAACGCTCCCACGGCTTAAAGGACAAGCATGTTTGGTGCGACGGGTATTCGAAACAACGACCCTCCGATTAAGAGCGGAGTGCCTTAACCATCTGGCCAAGCCGGGCCGCGTCTACAGTGAAGTCAGAACCAACACTTAAACGCTTCACAGCGTTAACGAAGATGTGTAATTTTTGGTGTGAAAGTCTAGCCACTTTCTGCAATTTTTAGTGATTTACAAAGACAAATATCTGAGCTGTAGTAGAACTGATATCATTCGACTAGACGTAACGTGAGCTGGCAAACTGACAAGGATATTGGCTCTAGTAAACATAACAGCTCACGCTAAGAGTCTCACATGCCCCAATGAGAATATGACACTAATCGAATCGAGTTTCAGAGCGACATATAAATTAGAATTAAGTTTACAATTCTATTACAACGATATAGATTCACAGGAACATAAGGTTATCATTTAATATTTACTGCTAGTTTAATCTTTAAATCAAAATAATATGCTTGTGTAATTTCAGTAAGTTTCCTCAACACTGTGAGCTTTTAGTAATCGCTAATTAAGTTATTTTCAGATTCTAACAATTCTTATCCTATTTTCGACTGATATCCAGACGTATTAGATCATCTGTTATTAAACTTTCAGACAGTCTCTCTAGCTTTGCTGGCGAAGTGAATTAATATCTTTATAAATCATTTAAAGTCGCGTTAAAAAGCGGATTTAAGTACATGCCAAGGGCACAGCAGTAATGCAGAACATTAACTTTATCCATGAAATGAACTCAGAAATGAGTTGCTAATTAGTAGAAACCCTGTTTATGTTTTTTGTACCAACATAAATTATTTGTCGATAAAGACTTTGCACCTACAAAAAAAATATTTGTAGTAACTTTCTCCCTTTGTTTCTCCCCCCCCTCCAAGTGGCACAGCGGAATGTCTGTGAGCGTACAACGCTAAATCCCAGTTTCGATACCCGTGGTAGGCAGAGCACAACTAGCCCATTGCGTAGCTTTGTGCTTCATTTCAAAACAACAACTTTTTGTTTCACTTTTAGAAATTCCAAAGTTACAATATTGTTAATAGGAAGTAGCCTAATTGTTATCGTGATTGGCTCCAAAGTCGGTCCACAGTTCTTACTGCGATGCCACTGGTAGCACTCCATATTTTCAGTTGCGTGTGTGTTTTTCGTATAGCAAAAAAAAAAGGCTATCTGCTCAGCCCACCGAGGGGAATCGAACTCCTGATTTTAGCGTTGTAAATCTGGAGACTTACCACTGTACTAGCGGGGGGCATTTTCAATTGCGTTTGCGTTATACAAATATCAGCCAATATAACCATTCGATTGGAAATCGGACAAACCTCTCGTTGTATTGGACGTTGGCTAACTTAGTACATTCCTTTTAATGTTTTAGTTAGTGTAATGACACAATGAATGATGTTTTAATTGCTGTATCCAAATCATAAGTAAGTTACATCAGAATCGGTCAAGCCAGAAATATTTCAAACCAGACATCACCAGCACCACCGAGCCACGTTACATTGTAGCTGAGTAAATAAAATTATAACATCAGATAAATCTTTAACGTGTTTCATTAACAATCGGGCTCTGCTAATGCTCACTCTACATTATTACAGGAGGATCTGGAGGTGAGGACTGACCTTGTTTAACCCTTGTGATGTGACAAATGATAAGCATATCAAACGATTATATTAGGAAGACTGCACGAGTGGTTGTCCACCAGGAACGATAGAATAATATGACATAAACGTGGTTAAAGCTATCCCAACTGATACATCGTTAATTTTGCTAGATATGATGTTATTGCTGACAGTTGTCGACAACATTATATAACACAATTTTCTATTGGTAGTGTCGCAGCAAATCCGTAAAGGAAAGAAAGCAACTGACAGTCTATTGGACCAATCAACAACTTATCTTTTATCAGTGCCATCTTTAACGATGAGGAGATATTGATTAATATTTCTGTACTCTCATGACACATACTGTGTATCGGTTTGAATATCGGTGATTCCTCGTTATTTGGTCAAAAATGAAAGTAAAAAGTTTGAAGTGTTAGGTTCGTTTTAGCTAGTTTAGGCATATCAATTCCCAACTGGCCTGTTCCTTTATGTGGCAAAAGAAGGGTCAGACTCGTCCAGTCATATTGGAGAAGGTTTTGTTTCCTGGAAACAGACGAGTGCATGTTCAGAGCTGAGAGACTTAGTACATTGTATGTAAAATTAAAGCTAGAGGCACATGCTAAATTAATGAATATTGCTCGCTTTGTAAGAAGTATCTAGTTAATCAACCAACGCTAAGAAACTTGAAGGAGTTATTTATCAGATAATAAATTTGTTAATCATCCCTTGCTCCCCGCTAGTACAGCGTAAGTCTACGGATTTACAACGCTACAATCAGGGGTTCGATTCCCCTCGGTGAGCTTAGTCGATACCCTGATGTTGGTTTGCTGTAAGAAAACACACACATTAATCATATACATGTTTAGGGCACTCTGTAGCTCTCCAGAGAATCCTAACCCTTATGTTTTGTGTTTTGAATTTCTCGCAAAGCTACTCGACGGCTATCTGCGCTAGCCGTCCCTAATTTAGCATTGTAAGACGAGAGGGAGGGCAGCTAGTCATCACCATCCACCGCCAACTCTTGGGCTACTCTTTTACCAACGAATAGTAACCCTTATATAGAGAAGAAATTTGACTAAAATATTCAAACTTTTATCGTAAGACTCGGTCAAACTACAACACTGGTTATAAAGTCTGGTAGGTGTCACTAGTTGTACCGACTTTATTTCATCGTTCGTTCTTAAAATATACATTTGTTAGTTGATTTTAAAAAATAAAAAATTGGAACTCGTTAAGTATGAAGTATGTCTTTTTAGTTTATTCAAAAACGTATTTTTAAACAGCAAAGCCGTTAGAGGAACAGTGGCAACTGTCTCTTGCGTGTTTTAGATTTCAGTGACACCACATGCAACTGAAAGAGTAGAAAGGAAACTTGCAGAGACATGCATAATTTATAGCCTTGTTACTTAATGTAAAGTAGGCTTAATATGAGGTCCCTAGTGGCTCAGTCTGTGTTCTTATAATGGTAAAAATAGGGTTTCGATATATTTGATGGGTACAGCACAGATAACCCAATATTTAGTTTTGAAGCTTTGTGCGAAATTCAAAATCAAACAAACAATTTAGTTTCGTGAATAAATCCAAACAAACAGATCTTACGTAACGACAGCTGCTTTAGTTTCGTAATGTGAAAATATTTTTTTAGGGTTGTCGTATTCTTATAACTTAGTTTCGACGTCAAAACTAATAATTAAAACAACAATAATAACAAAATGGTAAAACAATTAAACCAGCATCATGACGTAATGTTCTCTATTGACGTCACAGTTTTTGATTAGACGGAAATGCCCAGTATTAAATTCGGTATATATATTGCCACGTATTTCTAAAGAAAAGGCCTGGCATGGCCAGGTGGGTTAAGGCGTTCGACTCGTAATCCAAGGATTGCGGGTTCGAATCCACGTCGCATCAAACATGATAGCCCTTTCAGCCGTGGGGGCGTTATAATGTAGCGGTCAATCCCACTATTCGTTGGTAAAAGAGTAGCTCATGGGTTGGCGGTGGATGGTGATGACTAGCTGCCTTCTCTCTTGTCTTACACTGCTAAATTAGGGACGGCTAGCGCAGATAGCCCTCGTGTAGCTTTGCGCGAAATTTAAAAAAATTCAAAAAAACAAACGGAATGTAAACTCTTTCCTTACATGATTTACCTTGGAATCATGAAATTTATGAAAACATGATAATTATGAAAGCTAGTAGGTTTACATAATTTCTTTAATCAGTTAAATAATTTAATGTTCTAATCGTTTTATTTTATCGATAGGCCTATATGTTTTCTAATACTTTAAGAACAAGCTTGTTATTATTATTTTTTTAATTTCTTGCAAAGCTACACGAGGGCTATCTGCGTTAGCCATCCTTAATTTAGCAGTGTAAGACTAGAGGGAAGGCAGCTAGTCATCACCACCCACCGTTAACTTTTGGGCTACTCTTTTTACCAACGCAGAGTGAGATGGACTGTCACATTATAACGCCCTTACGGCTGGGAGGGCGAGCATGTTTGGTGCGATGGGGGATTTGTACCCGCGACCCTCAAATTACGAGTCGAACGCTTTAACCCACCTGGCCAACGAGCTTATTACATTTGCTGTGTACGTGATATAAATCATAATTTAGAGAAACTATAAAAAAATTTAACAACAGTTTTATCTCGACAAGTAAGACGTCTGAGTGTGAAAGGATAATTAAAATAACTTTGGAACGACAAGCGATTACTGTAGAACCGAGCGATCAGGAGTGAAGTCTAGAATATCGCTGTGTAAATTTTCTTTTTTTTTTAAGTTTAGTAACCGCTATATTTCAAGAGTTTATTTTGAAATTTGCTGGATAATACATAAATAAATGTACATAACTAAACGTTTATTAGCGTTAGCTATATACGTTGGTGAAATAAATTAATATTTTAAATTACTTACAATACAACGTGATAATAGGTTATCTGCAAAAACTAATCTTTCAGGTCCCGAGTTATTTTAATATATTTTTTCTATCTTCGATTTCACTTAGTCTGGTATACTAAGTAATATTGTTGCATGACATCATAATGTCTATTGGATTTCACTTAGTCTGGTATACTAAGTAATATTGTTGCATGACATCATAATGTCTATTGGATTTCACTTAGTCTGGTATACTAAGTAATATTGTTGCATGACATCATAATGTCTATTGGATTTCACTTAGTCTGGTATACTAAGTAATATTGTTGCATGACATCATAATGTCCATTGGATTTCACTTATTCTGGTATACTAAGTAATGTTGCATGACGTCATAATGTCCATTGTATCATGCCTCTTTTTATTTTTTATTAAGATGGCAAAGCCAATTTAAGATCGTACATCTAATCTTTCCACGAACTTTCCATTGTACGTGGACCTCATTTTCAAAGCAGGTCAAGGGCAAAAATTGTTCATTAGAGGTCAGTTAGAGATATTGTCAAATACGTAATCAAGTGCTGTGATTCAAGTTTATTCGGCCATCCTTCCCATATGCAAACAAGTGTTGTTTAAGAGGTTTCTTTGAAAACTTGTGAATTTGTGGCATTTGACCTCTTGTGAACTTAAGTTTTTTTTTTAAATTTTGTTAAGGACATGGGGGGAAGACTGGTCCTTAATCTTAAGTTTATTTTTGTTTTTGAATTTCGCACAAAGCTACTCGAGGGCTATCTCTGCTATCCGTCCCTAATTTAGCACTGCAAGACTAGAGGGAAGGCAGCTAGTCATAACCACCCACCGCCAACTCTTGGGCTACTTTTTTACCAACGAATAGTGGGATTGACCGTAACTTTATAACACCCTCACAGCTGAAAGGGAGAGCATTTTTGGTGTGACGGGGATTCGAACCCGCGACCCTCAGATTACGAGTCGACCGCTTTAAGCCACCTGGCCGCGTCGGGCCGTAAGTCAGTGTTAAAACCTCCGCTTTAAGCCACCTGGCCATGTCGGACCGTAAGTCAGTGTTAAAAGCTTCTAATCAGATTCAAGATTATTATATAGTTTGAAAGGTTAGCGCTAGTAACACTGACAAGAACTTATTATTATCCAATCATTTTATGCTCAGTTAATTATAGTAACTCACAACTTGATATAAAGTTGTATTTTTTTAAAAAAAAGAATGAGACATCGGTATTCTGAGGGTAAACATTTATCACGTTATAAAAAAACTCCATCAGTGAAATTGCATTTCATGTAAGCTAAGCCTATACATATATACAGGGTGGCCCGTTAGTCCATACCCATCCATATATCTTATGTATCCAGTGTATCTGTGTGGTGTCACCAGTATTCTTGTGCTCATGTACCCACGTACTTGTCACAATACGCTCTTCAAGTGTAAGTGAGCTTACATCGGCCATATTTCTCTGAAATAAAGAAACAAATTTATAATACATGTGTAATTGAATATAACATAATAACATATGGATGGGTAGGGACTTACGGGCTATTCTGTACAATTTCAAAGGTTGCGAATATATAATTTATTAAATTGCTCGACGAAGCTACATATGTTTTGCATATCTAATGAGCTACGTTTAACTAATTTTTATTCTGTTATTTCATCTTCATAACATGAACATTTTTGCATATTTAGAACACAAAAGAAGACAATTTGTATACAAGAATGTCCATTAGGTATTAAAGTTAGAACGGGTCTTATAATATGTAAAAATATAGATAAGCTATTCCGGATTTGTATGTAATGTTAATATTTTTATTTATTTAAATAACTTGTTACCAGTTTCTTTCTCCCTCTGGTGACAAAGGAACACGTGCAGTTTCCCACTAAGAATCCACATCGTTACACGACTACGATTAAATAGTGGAGGCTGAAACACAATATATTATTATTATTTGTTTGTTTTAACTGTCCAGAACTAACGAAGTTTTCCTTAGTTTTTGATTTGAATTTCGCGTAAAGCTACTCAAGGGGTATCTGCGCTAGCCGTCCCTAATTTATCAGTGTAAGACTAGAGGGAAGACAGCTATTCATCACCATCCACCGCCAACTCTTGGCTATTCTTTTACCCACGAATAGTGGAATTGATCGTGACATTATAACGCCCAACGGCTGAAAGGGCGAGCATGTTTGGTACGACGGGGATTCGAAATTGCAACCCTTGTATTACGAGTTGAGTGCCTTAACCACCTGGCCTTTTAAGGTTGCGTATATGAATAACACATAAGAAAATTGGGTTTTATATCTTTTATTTGTTATCGAGCAGTTAGAGTCACGGGTTCGAATCGCCGTCACACCAAAACATGATTGGCCCTTCAGCTGTGGGTGGTTATAATCTGTGGGTGAATTCTATTATTCGTTGGTAAAAGAGCAGTCCAAACCTTGATGGTGGGTGGTGATGACTAGCTGTTTTCCTCTAGTATTTCATTTCTAAATTACGAACGGCTAGCGTACATCGACCTCATTACCTTTGCGCGAAATTCAAAAACAAACCAAATAACTCAATCCTTTCCGATTCTTACACCGAACGTCATGACACATTGCTGACAAGAACTTGCATTCGAGTCCTGTAATAGTTTTTATTATTACTAATTTCACTGTCAAAGTACGTCAGAAAGGAGACAAAGTGTCTCGCTTGTTTTTGTTCGTGTTGTCATATTTGGTATATAAAATGTTAAACCGCCGTAAATCACGTTCACACACTGATTTGAACACCTAAAACGAACTTTCCCGTTTGCATCTGAGAGAGTCTATTTCTTGATTGTTTGTTGGCTGTCACTTGTGGATTTTGCTATGTTTTTCGTATGGTATGACCGGCGATCATTCAATTTTTTTTTTTTAAGAAGTTGATCAGTTAGGACAAATGTGATATCAGTTGGCTTTTACCAGCCTTCTTAGTTGTGGGTTCCTCTTTATTATTCATAAAATGTATTTGATATTTATAGCATCTTATGTGGTACATAAGTGAGTAGTAATTCGAAGAGTCAGCAACAGTTGTTTCAAATATAGAACTACCGATCAGAACGAGAAAGCAACTATTAACACCACCCACTCCTTCAGCTACTATTAACCACACAGTGAAAATGGATATTTTATCAACGGACCAATAGCCGAAATTACAGCGCGTGCTCGGCGGCGTATCGTACCTAGAACCTCAGATTTTCCATACGTAGTCCAGTATGCTACTTTAGGCCATGTTAGCTTGTTTATGGAAGGTTAGCTATTTCAGCTATCCCTTAGCTAATGAAAGAGGTGTTTCTGAATAGTTACTTAAAGAAACTTTGTAATTACAGTATTGCTGACAGACAATAATTTGTTATTACAGTATTACTGATAGACAATAATTTGTTATTACAGTGTTTGGAGAATTCGTAATTAATTTATTATTTGTTTATGTGCAGGCCCCGGCATGGCCAGGTGGGTTAAGGCGTTCGACTCGTAATCCGAGGTTCGCGGGTTCGAATCCCGATCGCACCAAACATGCCCGCCCTTTCAGCCGTGTGTGTGGGCGTTATAATGTTACGGTCAATGCCACTATTCGTTGGTAAAAGAGTAGCTCAAGAGTTGGCGGTGGGTGGTGATGACTAGCTGTCTTCCCTCTAGTCTTACACTGCTAAATTAGGGAAGGCTAGCACAGATAGTCCTCTAGTAGCTTTGTGCGAAATTAAAAAAAACAAACAAACAATTTTTAATTTGTTAACAACCATGGATTTTTAACAATTCCTCGTGTCGTTATTGTAAAGTTTAACAATAATATTTAGATTGGTAAAAGTACGAACTGTCTACATTAGTAAAGTTAATCATTGAAATTATGGTGAGACGACTGTTTCCAAAAAGAAATTCATAACAGTTACAACATTGATATAGAATGCTAAGATATAAACAATTACTGCGTTAAAACAAAGACAACTCGAACGAGGACTGGTGTTGTTAAAGAAAGTTGTGTTGTTATAGAAAGTTTCTCTTATCAAGAGTTCCGTTTGTGATTTATCCGCCGTTAAGACTACTGTGAAGTTTGAGAGACAGATTGCTCGTTCTGTAGTTTCGCTGTGTTGACGTATCTCGGAGAAACAAATATTGTTTAGTACTTTACCAGTTTTTACCAACCGTCCCACGTGAACACAAGTTTTTATTTTGATATGACGTTTCGTTTGTTCCAACGGAGGTGACTTAAAGTTTCTACAAGTATATAGTTCTACGAGCCGTGGGGTTAGTAATTTGTCTTCGTTAGAGGAAAAAACTCTCGAACGAAGGGAACGTTTGAAATTATTTTTAGATCAGCTTGAAAGAAATGTTTTACTTTTATAACACGCGTGAGTGTGTTTCTGATAATAAGAGTGTGTTTGCCGAGATATGGCATATATAGAAGTAGGCAGGACATTTGGAGGCGGTAGATGCTTTGGTATTATTAACAAATTTATTGTTTAAGTATTTCTGGACGACATTTAGGATATCCAGCGCTTTGAAGAGCATACTGAATAAAAGATATTTTTGAAAAAAAAACAAAAACACAACAAAAACAGACAATGAATTGTGGACTGTTAAATAGGAACGTTACTAAACTTTCTTACGGTAAACAGAAATACTGAATAGACTGGTTAATAAATGTATTTTAAAATGGTAAAATGTAAGACTATTTTACTGTATTTAACATTGTCATGTTCGTTAAGATGAATAGTTACATTCTCTTGATAGTGAAATACATTGAAAGCATTAACATATCTTCCTTACAATTCTTAACTTTTTGTATTTAACTTGGTGTATTGATAATGCAGAAGAATTTATTAGTTGTAGAGTATCCCGATAGGGGGCGCATTACCACAGTATCTATTTTTTCACAGATGATACATTTGAAAATAAAATGTGAATATTCCTAACTGTTTAGATAACCTTGTCTGGTCGAATAACAGGTTCCAACAGTCACTTTTATTGCTCATCCAAGGTAAAAACGTATGAAGAGCATTTTGAAATTTCGATCAACGAGTTGCAAACCCTGAATTTTTAGGCTAACGGTCCAGTCACGTTAAATATAAACAATTAGCACATGTTCGATGCCTGCATGTCTTGTCTTAACCGAATGGTGAGATTGAATGGCACAGATTTAAAGTGACGGCCAGCATGCCGTGGATCGAGACTTGAATTTTCTGACCTGCATTATGTCACGTTAGTCACTAAGCCATGGCTGACGATGGCGTTAAAAAAAAAGGACTCATTATTATTTTTAACGTGGTTTCTTTCCATCTCTGCTTAGATGACCTGTTGAAACCAGATTACAAATGAATAAGTTATTGTTGGATAAATTAGTAATTGCATGAAGTTTTTCATAGATCTGGTTCTACGTCCGCTATAACTTCAGGCTATAGGTGAACTAGACAAGTCCATAGAATGTTTCATCACACCAGTGGCATTAAGCCTAATTTATAAGGCTTTTTCTTCCCTTTTGAGTAAAAGGGGATTCGTTAAGCTTTTCAAATCAACAGATCTTTGTGAGGACTTTAAAGATGTATGATTCACCATACTAATGACTTTCAACCTAATTTTTCTTCCTTTAAAGGATAATATATCTATTCTTAACTCAACGTTTCGTTAGATGTAGATTCATGGTAAGAGTCGTTAAGAGGATCTTAAAATGGAAAAAAATCTGGAACTTTAATCCCACAAATGGTTTGCTACTTATTCGATGTAGTTGATGTCAGGTTTTGTGTTCTTTTATGACAATTTCACAAGTTTTCCCGCCTTAGAAGTTCCACCTCTGTTGTGCTAGTTTCGTAGTTAGGGCCTTTGTATTTGCAGAAGAATCGTCTAAGATGCGCGCGTGATCATCTCAGCATAAAATCTTCCATGAAAACCTGTGCCAAGATTTTTCTTCTGCTCACTTAACAAGCTCCCTACTCATTACTATTCTTCTGATAATATAACCACTGAACCAACAACCAGATGAACTGCCAAGTAATCAAGAGTAATAATTATAATAAAGAGTCGTTTGTCTTCTAATTGTCATTTTGAGTGGTCGAGTTTTTTTGCTGACGATGGTTCATTACGTTAATGAGGACTGCAATTGTCTTGTCATTAAAATGTCTCGTGTTTTATTCAGAGGAAATCTAAGACGGTAAGAGTTGCAACGTTACATCAGCAGCACAAAACTGGCAATATGACTGTTATATTATAGATTATTTGCGTTATAAAATATGAAAACAAATATGTGATATCAAGGGGAAGATAATATGTAGATAAGATTGAAAACTAATGTCTCCAAGCACAAAAACTAATTCATAATTGTGATTTATGCACAAGCGCGTTTATTTATATAATTCTTTCGTTTATTTCATTCGTTATTATTATTGACCGTTTTCATTCCCGGAGTCTTAATGCAAAATATTCAGAATAAAAACATTAACCCTGTTATTTAATGTGAATTTTTTTTCTATTATTAGCTATTTTGGTATAATATATTATGTATATTAATATCCCAAATATCTACATCATTTTTTTAGGTCATAGATTATACTGTGGTCACATCTCTTCTTCCTTCAAGCAGTTTGGCCCGGCATGGTCAAGCATGTTAAGGCGTTCGACTCCTAATACGAGGGTCGCGAGTTCGAATCTCGGTCGCACCAAAACATTCTCGCCCTTTCAGCCGTGGGGGCACTATAAAGTGATAGTCAATCCCACTATTCGTTGGTAAAAGAGTAGCCCAAGAGTTGGCGTGGGTGGTGATAACTAGCTGCCTTCCCTCTAGTCTTACACTGCTAAATTAGGGACGGCAAACACAGATTATTATGTATTAAAACCCCGAATTAATCACTAGAAATCAGTTTTTTCATGTATTAAAACCCCGAAATCACTAGAAATCAGTTTTTTTCATGTATTAAAACCGCCGAATTAAGCATTAGAAATCAGTTTTTTCATGTATTCAAACCCCCCGAATTAAACACTAGAAAATCAGTTTTTCATGTATTCAAACCCCACGAATTAAGCATTAGAAATCAGTTTTTTCATGTATTCAAACCCCGAATTAAGCATAGAAAATCAGTTTTCATGTATTCAAACCCCAATTAAGCACTAGAAATCAGTTTTTCATGTATTCAAACCCCGAATTAAGCACTAGAAATCAGTTTTTCATGTATTAAGACCCCAAATTAAGCACTAGAAATCAATTTTTCATGTATTAAGATCCCCCTGAATTAAGCACTAGAAATCAGTTTTTCATGTATTAAGACCCCCCGAATTAAGCACTAGAAATCAATTTTTCCATGTATTAAGACCCCCCCCCAAAAAAAAAGCATTTATTGACTGGGAAGGGATTATATTTTCATTGTTTAATTTTTATTTCTTTTTTGTAGCTTTAATTTTAGGGGGGAACAGAATAAAAAAATCGAAAGCAAATATATTTCGTTTTACGTAAGCTGACTTAAGATTAGTTTTTTCGCTCTATTACATACGTGAATCTGGCGTTGCGGTTACCAAAAAAAATATTTATTAAGATATTCTGCTGTTTTGTTTTTTCTCACAATCTACGTCAAAATACTTTTTAAGTTTCAAACTTTATAGTGACTGTCTTTGTACTAAGCTAACCTGCAGATTGATGAGACGTGACACGAATCTTGGTCTCACCATTGTGAGAGTTCCTCCCAAAGCATGAGATACATTGCCTAAAGATTATTGGGTCTTTGAAACCTGTATAGTTTTGGTAAAAAAGATGATATTATAATCTAAACACCTAAAATAAAATGCTCGTGATATCGAAATTTCAGACTTGGACATCAAACACATATAAACAAAAATGCACAGTAAATACTCGGCTCGTTAGTGTTAAGTTTAATATATTTCTGATTATAAATGTTTCACTTTTACATCTTTGTTAAGTAAATTAAAAAAAACAACACGCGCAATAAATCAAAGAATAATAATTTGTTATTTTTTTGCTATCCACGGGAATCGAACCATGATTTACTGCTGTTTCACCAGGTGACAGTGGATTAATACACCGTGTGTAGAAATTTAACTCGAATAATAGTAATAACTTGGTTCCCTCTTTGTGATGCTCTGTTAACTCAAATAATAATAATTATCGTAATAGCTTGGTTTGTTTTGAATTTCGTGCAAAGTTACACGAGGGCTACCTACGCCAGCCGTCCCTAATTCTTAAGTTTAAGACTAAAGGGAAGGCAGCTAGTTATCACCACCCACGCCAACTCTTGGGCTACTCTTTTACCAACGAATAGTGGAATAATTGTAACATTATAACTCCCCAACAGCTGAAAGGGCGGGCATGTTTGGTGTGACGGGAATTCGAACCCGCGACCCTTTAGATTGCGAGTTGAGTGCCTTAACCACCTGGCATTAATAATAATATAACTCGAAGAATTATAAGTTATTACACTTTGTGGAATTATTTTGGTAACTTAAAGTGTAATAGATCAGTACATGTTATGCCATAGTTTTGTAATTTAAAGTATGATATATTAAAAATAGGGTTACCTTGAAAATACATCGGTCAGGGTTTTACATTTAAACAAGCACGTTCCATACAACACGTGCTTTTCACAAGTATTCATCATGGGTTAGTTGGAACAAAGTTGCTCATATTGTACTTAACTCTGTTTTAGATTGTCGATGTGTTTACTTGTACAACGTTTCACGTTGGTCCTATGAAGAAAGTTACACAATTCCAGGAGAAAACTTACTTAAAAATAATAATTTTATGTCATTTATATGCAAAAACGGCTCGTTTGGGTTGAGAAAATATTTTACATAGAAGAGCGAACAACGTTTCGACCTTCTTCGGTCATCGTCAGGTTCATAAAGAAAGAGGTAACTGATCGGAAGCTGACCACATGTTTGAAAGGGGTTGTGTAACTGAGTGTCGAAATGTAGAGGGCGGTATTAGATGTTTGAATATATAATTTTATTTATTTTATTATATTAATATAGGTATAAAGGCTTCCGGTCAGTTACCTCTTTCTTTGTGAACCTGACGATGACCGAAGAAGGTCGAACGTTGTTCGCTCTTCTATGTAAAATATTTTCTCAACCCAAATGAGCCGTTTTTGCATATATATTTCTCAACAAGTGGATTTCTCGACATCACTGAATTTTATGTCACTTAAAGTTGTAGGAAGTGTAAAAAAAATGTGTGGAAGACGATTAAATATGTTGTGTATTTTTTGTTGTTGTTTTACCTGCTTACTGAATGCGCAGAATCAAAAATGGTATTTTTCTAACAACTATATAAATGCTTTTATCACTTTCTTAAGACACTGATATTCAGATAAAAACCACTAAACATTTCTTCTTTTCTGAGCTGACTACAGTAATTTGTTATTTAACTGTGAGGGTGATTAGTTTAACACGTATCTCTTCCTCAGTCTTAAAGTTCGATTTTATTGGTTTAACCCAGAGATTTCTAGTCGCATTAACGACCTGTGATATTTTTTTTTAAGTAATTTAAAGTTCCAAATATATTCTTCGGTTTACATTTATATTTTTATCTGAGTTCAAATAACTATCTTGCTTTTATACTTGTAACAAACAATATGAAAATGATTTTAGGAACAGGTATTTGGTCTAGCGAAACCTAGTGGTTGACATTACTGAGGAAGGTTCATGGTTGGCGACCCGTCGGTTCAAAGAAAACACCTCTCTTGGGAGCCGTTGTTGTGTTGTAGTAACAATGTTCTTACTTTTCAGTTTGTTTAATTCAGTGGTTGCATTTCGTGCTGTTGACTAGCAGCCTTAATCAGTGATGTCGAGAAAACCCACTTCACAAAGAACCTGACGATGACCGAAGAAAGTCGAAATATTGTTCACTCCTCTACGTAAAAGGTTTCTCAACCCAAACGAGCCATTTTTTACATATATACTAGCAGCCTTAATTCTGCCACTGATAACGTTCTTGTACCTTTGTGGGGAATTTTTCAAACAACCAGTGAACAAATATTAAGACTACGAGAAAAAATTTAACAAATATGTCAAAGTGAGAAACATTAAAATAATTCTCTGCGTTGTATCCTGTATATATTTAGAGTTTACCACGTGTTACAATTCAAACTTGTGTTGGATTATATACTCTTTGTGTCGCCCCGGCATGGCCAGGTGGGTTAAGGCACTCGACTTGTAATTTGAGGGTCGCGGGTTCGAATCCCCGTCACGCCAAACATGGTCGCCTATTCAGCCGTGGGGGCGTTGTTAAGTTACGTTCAATCCGACTATTCGTTGGTAATAGAGTAGCCCAAGAGTTAGTGGTGAGTGGTGATTACTAGCTGCCTTCCCCTCTAGTCTTCCGCTAAATTAGGGACAGCTAGCGCAGATAGCACTCGTGTAGCTTTGTGCGAAATTCAAAACAAACCAAACCAAATCGAATCCCCGTCACACGAAATATGCTTGCCGTTTCAACCGTGGAGGTGTTATAAAGTAATGGTCAATCCCACTATTCGTTGGTAAAAGAGTAGCCCAAGAGTTGGCGATGGGTGGTGATTACTAGCTGCCTTCCCTCTAGTCTTACACTGCTAAATTAGGGACGGCTAACGCAGATAGCCCTCGTGTGGCTTTGCGCGAAATTCAAAACAAACCAATCCCTACATCAGGATTTTGTTGATGTAACCTGTATAAAAGACAGCGTGTGTCACGTCACGTCACGCTTGATTCCTCAAAGTAGGAGAAGCTATAAATTCCGAAATGTATTTCTTCAGATAACACGATTACTGGAGCCCATTACGGTTTTAGTGACTCGAGCGCAAGGAAGCCATAAGTGTAGTGAGTGTTGGGATTACATAGCGTGCATACAATTTATCATGAAAGTAAAAAAAATATATATATACATCGATACAGTTTTAACATTAAAGCGTTTCTGGATTAAGTTGTTTTCTGTTATTTCATCAACGTTTCAGCAGCAAAAGAATAGAGGGAAGGCAACTAGTAATCACCACCTACCGCTAACTCTAAGTCTCTACTCTTTTACCAACGAATAGTGGGATTAGCCGTAATATTATAACGCCCCCACGTATCAAAGGGCATGTTTGATGTGACAGGGATTCGAACCCGCGACCCTCAAATTACGAGTCGAGTGCCTTAGCCCACCTGGCCATGGCGGGCCCAAGAAACTAACTGGTATAGAATGTGAATTTTAGAAATGTATTGATTTAGTTTTAATATAATATACAATAAAACAATTATATTAGTTTATTATAACCTTAGAAAAAGCTAAAGTAAATGTAAATTAAAAGATAATAAACAATCTTGCTGAAATAATTAAAAAGATGCCAGTATTGAAGCTATAATGTGGGATATAAAATGTACCCTAGATTTTGGAGGTGGCTAGAAAGTAGGGCCCACATTGTGGTGGGGATACACCGTCTATTAGTCTTAACTTCCATTTGCCAGTCTCGCATAAAGAAATAAAATAAAGGAGTGGGAAATAGGAGAGCGAGATATGGATACTGAGGCCCAGAATGTCCAACATCTATATCACCCTTCACTGCCTGCAACAGTTGTCGGAAGGTGACTGCTATCCAAGGTACAGAAGAAAAAATTAATTGAAAAATAAAGTACTACCATCTGAGGGGTAAGTAAGTTAAAAACTTATATCTTAAAGTTAGCGTTACAGTCCCCATTATGGTAGAAAGGCACTAATTGGTAGCCCAGTAAACGAATCATTCTAGTATGAAGAGTGCCATCCAGGTATCAAAATAAACGAGTATAGCACCCAACCACCACCCATTTTTAAAAGTTTATTATGACTATCAAACGAGGCCTGGCATGGCCAAGCGTGTTTAGGTGTTCGACTCGTAATACGAAAATCGCGGATTCGAATCCCGCTCGCAGCAAACATGCTCGCCATTTCAGCGGTGCGGGCGTTATAATGTTCGGTCAATCCCACTAAAAGTTATTGGTAAAAGAGTAGCCCAAGAGTTAGCGGTGGGTGGTGATGACTAGCTGCCTTCCGTCTAGTCTTACGCTGCTAAATTAGGGACGACTAACGCAAATAGTCGTCGAGTAGCTTTGCGCGAAATTCAAAACAATACAATACAAACAATACTATGAAACGAAAAAGAACGCCGCAGGGGTTTCAAAAACTCCGCCCCCCCCAACTGGGGTGATCAGGAACGTTGTTGTTCCTCTTTGTCCCCTCACGTGAGATGTTGTTTAACTGTACTTGAAACTTTGCCTGTATTTAATTTTTACTTGTTTGAGGTATGAACTCAAGATGAGACATTATAAAATTGTCAGGAGAGAAAGAGCGAAACAAAGGTGGCACCGAAGAAGTTGGTCAGGCCAGAGCCAGACAAGCAAACGTCAATGTAAATATCATATGACTATCAAGTTCTAAACGAGCCTTTATATGCGGCAAGTTGTATATTCGGGTAAAGTAGTGCCAAGTTGTTAATTAAACTTATTCATAACTAAAAACAGTTATTAGAATTTTTTTTTTACATTTATTTAATACATTCTTATATTTGTGACGTAAAACGCCGCGTTCTTTTGACGTCACCTTCATATGTTTTTCTACCAATCGCATCGTACGGTTTAATACTTTATTCGCAGCTTATCCAATTACTTAATAAAAGTGTTAATACCCATGCCAGTCGACCTGAGACCCATTTGTACTTCAGATGGGTTACTCGTCATCACGAAACTCGACCTTTGTTGGATGAACAACAGTTAGTTGAACAAATATCGTCAGAGTTGGTGTTTCCACCTCCTAGAAACAATTTGTGATACCAGCAGACTGTGTGCTATGTATTTCGATTACGTTGCAGTGTAATGTCATTGTAATGAGCTTCATCCAGTGTTGCGTTTGGCACCTCCAGGTTAAGCTTGCCGGGCCTAATGTACGAACCAGCATTATATACTAAACAAACACGCTAAGAACATTTTGCGATGGGAGCCTAATACTTAATAGACAATCCTACCACTCAATTAAGAGTGTCCACATAGCAAGTTGTGCTAATGAATCGTTGTCCTTTTCAGCAGTTTTGAATTAGGGCTGACCGAGAGTCTCGGTCCTTGCTGTTCAGCTTATGTATTTAATAATGACATAATATTTCTAGGAAGTAGTTTGTATTAAGCAGCCATAATATTAATTTTATATTGTTGTCCAATGTGAACAACAGCGAAACGTAAAGGGGGAAAAACTTCCATTTATAGAACTGGTCTGAGTGGACAGTTATTCTGATAAGGTTTAAGAACATTATTACTTGATAGGAAAATAATTTGTTATATAAATGGTGTATTTAATTCACAAAACAAATGTAATTAGTATTATGTTTCGGTGCTAAGCCTACCTCGGATACATCTGATTTAGTGTCGAGTTTATTAGATTTAAGACAGGGTACTCGCAACCATATTTCTGAAAACCTGTTACATTAAAAAAAATATATTCAGAAACCCCAAAAAATATGTTGGTAAGAGTTGAATAACGCACATAGAATTGTTTTATTTATTATTATTATTAAATGAGTATTTTGATAGCCGCATATAATAAAGCAGCACATGAGAAATACCAAAGTAGTTGATAATATGGCACGTGCAACTCTAAATAGCTTAGATGATCTAGCACGCGCAACTGTTTAAATTATTAATCTGGAACGTGCAACTGTTTACACAATTTAGTAATACGACACGTGTAACTGTTTAAATAGTTTGTTGATTAAAATAACTTAAGATCTGTAATCGTTAGGTAAGCCTAATTTAGATAGAAAATAAGTATTCGCGAGATAAACAATACAAGAGTTGACGTTTAGGATATATATGAGAAAGAGGAAACTATTGTAATTTTAGGATTATACTTGGATTATATTTGCTTATGATGCAAAGTTTCCGTTTATTCGTTAGGGTTTGGATTTAAATCTCTCTTCACTGTATTCAGTCCTGCATTATTTATTATGATTCGACTTTCAGTTAGAAAATATACTTCACCTGTCAACATACGATGGACTTCAATTTACTCCTGGTGTATATTTACTTTCAAGACTTCAAGCCCGAGAAGTGTTATTTCGAAATCAATATTAGTGTCACACATTCACATTGCCTTTTGAAGCTATACTGTAGTTGTGTGTGTGGCATAGTTTGGGTTGCCTTCTTTCACTTGATGAAAGATTGAGCCTTATTATAAAAAGGACGTCTTCATTACAACAGACTAAACCTAACTCATTCTTAGCAATATAAAACATAGGTCCTTGGTATCGATTCAGTTTGTTGTATTAAATAAGCGCTAATTTCTTTTTGTATTTCTTATCTGAATATAAATTAATTTGTTTGCTTATATTTAAGCAGAAAGTTACATAATTTTTTTGCCCACCAGGGGTATCAAAACCTCTTGTTTTGTGTTTTTTTGAATTTCGCGCAAAGCTACTCAAGGGCTATCTGCATTAGTCGTCCCTAACTTAGCAGTGTAAGACCAGAGGGAAGGCAGCTAGTCATCACCACCCACCGCCAACTCTTTGGCTACTCTTTTACCAACGAATAGTGGGATTGACCGTCATATTATAACGCCCCCACGGCTAAAAGGGCGAACAGGTTTGGTGCGACGGGGATTCGAACCCGTGACCCTCGGATTAATTCACCTGGCCGTAACCACTTGTTTAGCGCTATAAGTTCTCAGACTTACCGCTATGGTGTACATCTTAGAAGGGATGTTCTTGGATCTGTTAGATATCTCATTATATATTTAAAATATAAATACCCTGTTTAAAAACCGGCTATAATGGTGAAAGTACAATTTTGTAATAATTAATAATTGGTTTGTTCTCAACCATTAATAGTGTTTGTACTTAAGCAGTATACAAACATTCAAAGCCAAAAATGTTATAGATATCATATACAGATGAAAAAAAAACAGAACACGTTTTAAGTTTGCACCTGAATAAAAATAGTCTCTCATTCGTAAGCGCTCCGTTTATAGACTGCTATTTTATCAGCAGTATTATTATTATGAGATCCATACCATAGTTAAAAGCAAATATTTTACATTTATTTTCACCTTGGGCGCAGGCAGGCCCTCTGACAGGTCTCTATTTGAGTGCCGGCTGGCCTCCTGATATGCCTCTGAATTGCGAAGACAGCAAGCGTTGTTCGAATTCTCGTGTATGATGTCATAAAGTATTCAAGGAGCTTTAATCTTTTAAGCGTTATAAGAGTAACAGTCAATCCCTTATCATCGACGTATGGTGATAGGACACTGCTGACTAGCTGTTCTCCCTTGGTTAATTAGTCTAAAATTAAGGACAGTGGCAAACAATCTCAGCAGATTTCCCATACACACGTACAAGTATAAATGGCTTGATATTTAAAAAAAGGTTCGGCATGGCCAGGTGGTTAAAGCACTCGATTCGTAATCTGAGGGTCGCGGGTTCGAATCCCCGTTGTACCAAACACGCACTCCCTTTCAGCCGTAAGAGCGTTATAATATGAGGGTCAATCCCACTATTCGTTGGTAAAAGAGTAGCCCAAGAGTTTGCGGTGGGTGGTGATGACTATTTGCATTCCCTCTGGTTTTATACTGCTAATTGAGGGACGGCTAGCATAGATAGTCCTCGTGGTGTAGCTTTGCGCGAAATTCAGAAACAAAACAAAACAAAAAAACAAGCAAATTAAAAATAATTTTTCATCGGCCCACATCTTCTTTGAGATTCGTCACAGAACGATAGTCAGTCTTTGTATTGTACCTTTATGTAGATAGGTGTAAGTGTTACAACCACGAAATCATAGCTGGAATATTCATGATTGGGTGTTAACACGCGTACAGTAAAAAGAAACCAAAACCTAACATGATTTATTAGAAGCGACGTTAGAGACAAATCGTCACTCGTAGTTTAAGTTTTGTACAAACAAGACCAAGGTATGTAATTATTTAAAACAGTGAAATATTAATAAATATCGATTAAAGGTAAATTATACGGTTCATTTTGTATAAGTTAAGAAATGTAATTAAAACTGGCGCACGTCTGTCAAACAAAGTCATCCGTACGATGTGTTACTTCAATCAGTAAGAAATTCGCTTCTTAAGAATTTAAAATAAGTCGCCTTTATTAGAAACGTTTCGCTCTTATGCTTGAACTAAGAAACAATTATTTTAAGATGTTTTGAATTAAGCACAAAACTACACAATGAGCTATCTATGCTCGGCCCACCACGGGTATCGAAACCCGGTTTTTAGAGTTGTAAGTCCGGAAACATACCGCTGAGCCACTGGGCACATTAGTTTAGGAAAATGTAATTATTGTATTAGATATATTATAATGTACTTATTAGATAAAAAACGGCGAATTTAATTTTAAATAGCCCTGGTCTAATTAATTTGCTTCTGTAGAGTACTAGTTAATTGAAGATTTTTTTTATGATAAATATATTGACTCTGTAAAGGCCTAAGAAGGTCAAAACGTCGTTCTGTACATTATTTTAACTAAAGTACTAATAACGATACCAGCCGTCTTTAGAATACACTTTTTTTTTTTTTTTTTGCTTCCAGTTGGGTTTCTCTTTCTCAGGCCCGGCATGGCCAGGTGGGTTAAAGCGTTCGACTCGTAATCCGATGGTCGCGGGTTCGAATCCACATCACACCAAACATGCTTTACAATGTGACAGTAATCCCACTATTCGTTGGTAAGAGTAGCCCAAGAGTTGTCGGTGGACAGTGACGACTAGCTGCCTTCCCTCGAGTCTTACGCCACTAAATTAGAGACGCTAGCGCAGATAGCCCCTTGTGTAGCTTTGCGCGAAATTCAAAACAAACAAATACTCCTTTCGTTCTTGAGAATTTCTCTTTGTGATGTTGATCTTAGGATAAATATCTGTTGATTGCTTGTCGTTATGCGCAAAGCAACACAATGGGCTATCTGTGACCTGTTCAACGCAGGTATCGAAACCAAACTTTTCGTGTAATAAGTCAAAATGATGAGCCACTCCCACGATAAATATTTACAGCAAATTATTTTCACGAACCGTAACTTCAGTGCTAATTTTGAACTGGTGGTGATTAGTGGATTTAATATTCAGTTTTGTAGGATATATTGAGTAAGACAAATTATACCTATAGCATTAGCAGTCACGTGCGAGTAGCATTTCGCATCGTTTCTTTTTAGTATAAAATTACAGCAATAATTGTTGTAATTATGATTTTTTTTTTACTTGATACGAACAGGATTTTGATTATTTCAAACACTGAAGTAACATCATTAATGGATACGTGTATTTATCTAACAGCTACAAGACCCCCACTACTTTATATATTTTTATTTGTTTTCCTTTAATAAAAAAAAACAAAACAAACCCCAAATGGTGATGTGATGTGATGTTTCTCAGCAGTAGGTGTACTGATAAGAAAGAGATACCACGTTTCGGAACTTTATTCTTTCTTCATTTACGATATTCATACAATAATTGAAACGTGCACGTGTACAACAACAAAAATACAGCTCAGTTTATTTGTATTAACTATATCCGATTTTCCAGTTGCAGCCATGTGATAGGCCACACTTCTCGTGACAGGGCCAAGAGGTTTAGCAACAACGTAACCGTGCGATTGTTACACGAAAGAAGATATTAATTTTGAACGTATTTGGTACAGAACATACACAGAGATAAATATATCCGTTTGGGTCTTGTTATTTTTATTGTACTTGAAATTACATCAGGATGATTCTTTAAGATTCAAGCTTGTTCTTCATGGAACTGGTCTGAAGTCATACTACGTGAACCCCTACTTTACCGACAACGTATTTCTGGGGCTTGGATGACGTATGCAGTGCAATGTCACCAGACTGGACAGTGTATTCCTTCCCAGCATGAACTTGACTGCTTTTGGTCGTCGTAGTAGAAGCAGGATACAGAACGTTGCATGTTCCAACAGTAGACGAAGCTGTCCTTTGGAGACTTCCACTATTCATGAAGATGGTGTTGTATTCCTATAGACAATACACTTTCTTAAAAAAGAAGCCGTTTCCAAATTCGTTTCGTTTCAGAGAACGTCGTTTGAAAAGAACAGTAAGCAAAACGCCGAAGAAGATTTGATGAATTATCTTTGTTATCCTTTACCTAACACAAAATATCTAAATTATACGGGTCGTCAGTGTTGCTAAAATAATTTTAGCTTCTTATCACACACACGTCACCAATGCTGCGTATACGTTTTACTCTCTAACACACAAGCAAAAGAAAGTAGAGCTTAAACAATATCTTTTTACCTTTATCCCTGACATTTAAAATTCTATTGTTGAAGGTAAATGTTATATGTCATACAAAATATTTCATAGAAATTAAAAAAAAGATTTATGCTATTATATATTAAATATTATATATATTAATATAATATATATATTAAATAAATATTGAAAAATAATAATTTTCGGTGAATGAAAGACAACCGAAACACATGCACACACAAACAAAGCTATCTAAATCATCACTACACATAGTCCAGTGTGAAGAGACATGGAAGTCTTCCAATCCAGTAACAGGTGACAAACCAAAGAACGGACTGCGCCTGACATTTTATCTCTCTGAAACTTTAATTTTAATATCGAGAAAAATAATTTTAACGAATTTTTTATGAATTCCTTCCTCAGTGAAAAGTATCTCGTAACCGGCGTGAAGCCAACCAAGAACAGAGCTAGCTAGCTTCCCTTCAATTAAAGTATACCTATGTATCAATCAACCTAGAATTAATTCGCTCATAGCTAACCGTCGATTCAACATTCCAGATAGAACATTCAGTATTATTTGTAAAACTTTTGTATATAAATCATTACTGTGATAAATGTTGTTATAAATTACGTTATTGTTTGTATATTAAAATACATTCGTGTTAAGAATAATACAGAGTTTATCTTTTTGGCAAATATAATAAGCTTGATACAAATCTACATTCACTTCACTTTTAAATTCAAATTTCCAGCTGTTTGAAATCTCAATACGAAAATACGTAACACTAGTTTATGATAATTAACTCACTCGTTTCGGTGATTCACAGTTTACTATGTTTGATAATCCAGGGTTCTTTAAAATATCCGGACAGTCCTCGCCAGTTTCATTGGAAGCTCTGTTTCCTTGATTACGGAATTCATAAAATACAAAAGTTATTTTTATTGCATACTAACATTACTTCACAAATTAATAAAATGTTCACAGACAATTTTATTTTGACACATCTATGCCGAATTCATATAAATATCCAAGTGAATATCCAATAGAAAAAACTAAAGCTAATTGTTACTACTGGGTAGAAAAAACTAATGCTAATTGCTTTCTATATAAATCATATGAATGAATATATGTAAGGCAGTAAGCTGCTGTATTAACGCTTAATAAAACCTGCTGTTGAAGTTTCTATGCTTCATTTTATTATTCACAAGCAAAATTACTCGTTTCCGGAACCCAATAACGGGAAAGTTTATTTATAGCTATCAATTTAAATCATATCATGATATTAAAATGAAGTTAATTGTGATGCTTTCTCTGAGTTACCATCTAACAGTAAATGTAATTGTTAAGTATTTCAGTCATGCTAAGAACCATTCAACTTACAGTAAACCTACATTGTTATACTTTAAGTTACGTGACATTTTGATAAATTAACGATTGCGTGATTGGTTCCTAATAATTTAATGTAGAATATCCTGCTTTTGAAATAAAATTAGCCATCAACATTATGCGTGCCTGTTGTCACGTCATTTCGAAACTCAGTATTGAGCTTTGCCTGCGTGCGCAGCTTTTCAAGTGCAACGTGGAAGGAATGCCTGTCGGTGTTTGGGTAAGAAAAGTTCATACCCTGGAGGGTCAAGTTCTCTGTGACCTCTTCCTCCTCCCCGTACTTATGTTCATGATGGATTGGTATTTGTAACTGTAGAACTGAATATTATTTTGATCCTTTTCAGGGCAATGTCCATGTATTGTGACTCGTATAGAGTGATTATTTTATTCTGTCAGCAGAATGTCAAGTTTGTTGGTGGCATTTTTTTATTGTTTAATAATAAAAATTATATACATATATAAATATATGTATTATTATTATTATTTTATATTTTTATTTTTATTATTTTAAAGTTATATATATATTTTTTCTTTTTTATTTATTTTTATATTTAAAATATAAGTTAACTGGGGAGAGATATTTAGGACTAGCTTCATCATGTATGAGGTACCTGTCTAGTTTACATAGTAATTCGTTTTTCATCCAATTCTTATTAAAGTACATTATTGTAATATGTAGGAGTCTATCTGGTTCGGTTGGTATGTTCGAGTATTTGTGAATGAACTGAGATGATATAGTTCTTGGAACTCTGTATGCAGTTGTTAGGAGTGTGTTTTGTATTGTTTGAAGTTTGGTTTTAATTATTTTATTGCTTACAGTTATCCATGCTGGAGCTGCATAATTTATTACAGGTCTAATATATGTTTTATAGATTTTTAGTAAGTTATCTGTAGATGCTCCACTGTTTTTACCAGTTAGACTCCTAGCATAGTTAGTTCTTCGCCAGACTTTATTTTTAATTTCGTTCACATGATTGATCCAAGTTAGTTTTGAATCATAGGTCAGACCTAAAAGTTTTGCCGATGGGGCAGTCTGAAGTAGTGTGCCATTCATATATAGTTCTGGCTGTTGTTTTTTGTGTTTTGTGAATTTCGTAAAGACTACGAGTTGTGTTTTTGCTGTGTTTATTTTTATTCTATATTTTTGACAGTATTCACTTATTCTATTTAGTTGCGGTTGTATGTTAGTGGCTGCTATCGTGGGTGTTGCGGCACTTTTCCAGACTGCCACGTCATCTGCGAACTGTGAAGAGAATCCATGATTTGGATCCCTCAGTGGCATATTGTTTACATACATGATGAAGAGTTTAGGGCTAACCACCCCTCCCTGAGGGACACCAGCTTCAGGAGTAAAGTATTCAGAAAATGTTCCTTCAACATTTACTCTACACTTTCTATTTTACAAAAAGTTATATAACCAGCGAATAATTCCTCGCGGTAGTTCCATTCCATTCATTCGGAACATTAGACCATCGTGCCAAACAGTGTCGAATGCTTTCTCGATATCAAGGAAGCAAGCGACAGTACATTCTTTTTTATTGAAGCTATCTATTATGGTTTCAGTTAATCTGATTAGGTGATCTGTCGTTTGTCTAAATTTCCTGAATCCATTTTGTTCTTTTGGTAATTTTGATGTTATCTCCAAGAATGTGGAGAGTCTATTACTGATTATTCTTTCAAGAATTTTGCCTACACAGCTGGTCAGGCTGATTGGTCGGTAGCTATTAGGTTTATTTGCTGGCTTTCCTTCCTTATGGAACATTAATATATTTGCAAGCTTCCAAGAAACTGGGATGTATCCTGAGGATAGAGATAAGTTAAAAAGTGAATTTAGGTGGTCAAACAATTTCGGAGTGCCCTTTTTTAGAAGGATAGCTTGTATTTCATCTTCACCTGAAGATTTGTTTTTTGTGTTTTTTATTGCATCGAGTAGTTTTTGAAGGGATATTTCATTTGTTAGTAACGTGCTTGCATAATCTGTGTCGGAACTTGTATTTGTATCAGTTATGTTTATTGGACATGGAAAGGTTTGGGTTTTTGGTTTTTGAATTTCGCGCAAAGCTACTCCAGGGCTATCTGCGCTAGTCATACCTAACTTAGTAGTGCAAGACTAGAGGGAAGGCAGCTAGTCATTACCACCCATCGCAAACTCTTGGGCTACCCTTTTAACAACGAATAATGGGATTCACTAACATTATAACGCTCCCACGCCTGAAAGGACGAGCATGTTTGATTTGACGAGGATTCCAACCCGTGACCCTTGGATGACGAGTCGAGTGGCTTAACCACCTGGCCATGCCGGGCCCCAACGTGGAAAGCAGTATTATCAAAAATACCAAACAGATGAGCGCTTGGACAGACACAAGGGTTCGCAGTGCATATAAGGTTGCATGACGACCCAAAAGCTTGTTTCTTAACATATTTATTGCATGAAGTAACTTATTACAATTGAGTAAAGAAAGAAAACACGACATTTAATTAGAGCCCAAACATGAAATCAGTTTAAGTAATCTTGTATCTATCTATCTATCTTTCTATATGTATATATTACATTATGTGTGGTTATTGACAACTGGTTTCAAAACCAGTTGAACCAGGTGAATATATTTTACACATTGATAGAGAAATGGACCTGAGAAGAAAATCTTAATAAAACTTTTGTCATGTTCATAACTAGACAAAAATAAATCCGATATTTATTATAGTCATGAATCAGGACAACGAGTCTGATTTACCACAAAGCCGTCACATTGAAAAATGAAACTCGTGTTAAAACATGATTGCAAGGCTTAAGGCTGTATTCTATACGAGTTGTAATTAACTACGTGATTGGATTAATGGCAAGATATATGAACAGCTTTATTAAGACACCGATACTGTCATAAATATTATTATAAATATTTTGAATACTGGGTGAACTAGGGGTAACGTACAAGTAGACACCCAGAATATCAAGGATTTATTTTACCCTAATATTGCCCCCACAACACAGGCAGTAAATTCAAGGAACCAAACTATGTGGGCCCGGGCATGGCCAGGTGGTTAAGGCAATCGGCTCGTAATCCGAGGATCGCGGGTTCGAATCCTGGTCACACCAAACATGCTCGCCCTTTCAGCCGTGGGGTCGTTATAATGTGATGATCAGTCCCACTATTCGTTGGTAAAAGAGTAGCCCACGAGTTGGTGGTTGGCGGTGATGACTAGCTGCCTTCCCTCTAGTCTTACACTGCTGAATTAGGGACGGCTAGCGCAGATAGCTCTCGAATAGCTTTGCGTGAAATTAAAAAACAAACAAACAAGGTTCGAATCCCCGTCACACCAAACATGCTCGCCCTTTCAGCCGTGGGGACGTTATAATGTGATCAATCCCACTATTCGTTGGTAAAAGAGTACCCCCAGAGTTGGCGGTGAGTGGCGATGACTAGCTGCCTTCTCTCTAGTCTTACGCTGCTAAATTAGGGACAGTTAGCGTAAATAGCCCTCGAATAGCTTTGAGCGAAATGCATGTATTAATTCCAAACTAATACCTAAAAAAATAAATATTTGTAATTCCTTTAACTTCAAAGAATTTCTTACCATCTTCTGCTGGGTCTCCATGGGGTTCGTTACTACTTGGGGTTTTGCTTTCCTCAATCTGTCCTTCTTTATTCTGCACGAAAAATAAATAGAATATATCAATATCTAACTTCGTACGCAGTACATGAAATATGATTAATCATATGAGCTAAGCCTGTTTTCAATGTTTTGCGTTGTTGTTTTAAATCACATAAAAAACACCGACACAACAAGAAAATCTAATCTTATTAATGGATCTGGCGATCTGTGCAGAGTTTCTTTCAGGATTTAAATGTGCGTGTATTATTGTATATTCTGTATGAGATAAATAAGGCTTTTGGACTTTGCTTATTTTTAAACGTATAATTCCAAAAAAGAACACGTTTTTATCAAGTTTTTGACAATTTATAATAAAGTAAATTGTTTGAAGGATATTTATACAACAGAAAGTCCTTAGTACTTTTATAATGATTGCTTTCTTAGTCGAAAAACATTACCGTTCAATTTTAATATGAACTAAAGTTTTAAGGGTAAAGAATTTTTTAAATAAAATAAATCACATTTTTTATATTTTCCAATCAGTTATCTCAAATAAAAACTTTTTCCTCTAATGTGGAGCAATGTATGTGTAATCGATATCTAAATAGTCCAATGATTTGAATCGTACAACATTCCTCAAAAAACGTAAATGTTATTATGATATTTCTGTTATATAATTGACTTCCCCCTCTTTATGGATCCCCCCCAGGTAGTTAAACGGTAAGTCTGTAGCTTCACTTCGCTAAAACGAAGTTTCAATACTCGTGATGGGGGGGGGGAACACCGATAGCCAATTGTAAAGCTCTGTGGTCAAGAATAACTAAACCAAATATAGGTTTGGTTTGGGGCAGGCCTTGTAGTTAGCTTGCTTCGACTATAAAACACTTCGGCCCGGCATGGCCAAGTGTGTTAAGGCGTGCGACTCGTAATCTGAGGATCGCAGGTTCGCATCCCCGTCGCGCCAAACATGCTCGCCCTTTCAGCCGTGGGGGCGTTATAATGTGACGGTCAATCCCACTATTCGTTGGAAAAAGAGTAGCCCAAGAGTTGGCGGTGGGTGGTGATGACTAGCTGCCTTCCCTCTAGTCTTACACTGCTAAATTAGAAACGGCTAGTGCAGCTAGCCTTCGAGTAGCTTTGTGCGAAATTCAAACAAAACAAACAAATCGACTATGAAACTGAGAAGTCGCTGTTTCTTGTCGTAAAAGCACATTCGGGATAACTGGAAATTCCACTTCTCGGTCAGAGTTGAGATGAAAATTGTGGACAGTTATGTAGAGATAGCCCTGGTGAGAAAATCATGAAACAAACCAAGAAATATTTAACCTGCATCTAATGTATTTCTTGATAAGTAACGTTTTGGTATATTCTTACACAAGAAGCTGCTGAATTATATTTTCAGAGGAAGTTTGGGGTTTTTAAAAATGCTTATTTGTCGTAAAAATATTGTGCACAGTAATTAGAAATAACACTTTATTAGATTTGTTATTTTGCGCATTTTTTTCTATATTTTAAGGATATTACTTCAACTTATGATTTAGATATTGGAGAAAATTATTTGTTTTAGGTTAGGCGGCCCGGCCTGGCCTGGTGGTTAGGGCACTCGACTCGCAAGCTGAGTGTTGCGGGTTCGAATCCACATCAAACATACCATTTCAGCCTTGTGGTGCGTTATAATGTGACAGTCAATCCCACTATTCGTTGGTAAAAGAGTAGCCCAAGAGTTGGCTGTGGGTGATGATGACTAGCGCTTTCCATCTAAATGAGGGACAGCTGGGGCAGATAGCCCTCGCGAATTTCAAACCAAACAAAGATTTAGGTTGGGAAATTAAGAGAAGTTCTGTGTATTATTTTGATTCCTTATTTGGTGAAGGAAAACCATGTTGTAGAGAATAACATGCCTTGATTGGTGAAGAAAAAAACTCGACCACAACCCCTTTACATCGTATACAAATCGACATAAAGCGCCATTTATATCAGAGTATTTTATCTGTTAATGGTTCTGTTACTGTGGTACCTTAAATACTGAGTTAAAGAGTTTGTCAGTCGGTTTGTATTAGTTTGTAATTTATGTTTTAATAAATACTAGAGATACGAGGGCACCACATGTACAAGAGAATTAGAAGTGCCTGTTAGAAGTGTTAACCCTATCTTTAGTTCTTGAAACGGTTTAAGTTCTAGAGCTTTAAGTTCAAGAAATAATACGATATATTGATCGACTGGTTACTGCATTAACGAGTCTGTCTATTTTCTTCAGTTTTATGGATTTTGAGTTTGTGTTTTGAACAAAGTACTGCAGAGAGAATAAATACCGAATGTACAAGGAAAATAGCAAGTGACTGACGATTTAGAGTTAAGCCTAACGTTAATTCACTATGTAAATTATAGTGGAAGTTTTAATACTAGAAATAAAATGCTCTTATTGTCATTAAGTGGACTAGAATTTTATCGTAAGTTGAATATAGAGACAAATGAACTATTTCAGTTTCACCCACACAACAAAAGGAGTACACACAAAAAATATTATGATGTGTTTGATAAAAAAAACAACAACAAAAAACTGTCAGATAGATGAAGTTTCACATCGATATATGGATAAAATATCATATTTGGTTGGGTGAAAACCATCTTTATGTAAATACCAATAAATGTGGAGAAAGAATAAACAATGAATGGTTATTTTTAAGTTTTATTTTTGGTTAAGGCGTTCGACTCGTAATCTGAGAGTCAAGGGTTCGAATCCCGGTCGCACCGATCATGCTCGCCCTTTCAGCCCTGGGGGCGTTATAACGTGACTGTCAATCCCACTAATCGTTCGTAAATACTAGCCCAAGAGTTGGCGGTGGGTGGTGATGATTAGTTGCCTTCCCTTAGGGTCGGCTAGCGCAGATTGTTCTCGAGTAGCTTTGCGCGAAATTAAAAAAAACAAACAAACAATAGTTTCACATTTCTTACAAAAATATATTCGAAAGCTCAAAAAAGTACAACAGATAAAATGATAGTTGGAAATGGGAATTGCAAAGAATCATAAAATATAGAATGCTAACAAAACACCTGATTCGCAAATATATCAATATATCTAACAAAAGATATCCATAGTCTTGGATCCGTACCTTCGGGAGTCTATCAAAAATTAGTAGTAGTGTTACATAATACCTCCTAGAACGTGATACAAAATTACAGCACTAGCTTTAGTGAATAACATTATTTAAATTTTACTACAGTGCATTAAATTGTATAATTTGCCCTTTATGACAAAGCACTATTTAACTATTCCTTTACACAGTGTATAACAATTAAAATATACTGGTATTAGAGGAACTCTGAGAAGTTTTCGCCAATTGATTTGCGGTAACTTAGTTCAAGAACTTAAAACTTTAAAACCCGGGGCTTGACTCATCGTGGTGGTCAGAGCGTAGATAGTTCATCCAGTGTATTTGACTTAGGAAACATACTCTGAGAAGAAAAGAAACTTAATAATCAAAAACACTAATTAGTGTTATCTTAACTGATAGAAACACAATAAAGTTTCCTCTCTTGTATTTTAGCATCATGTTTATCATGACCCGACTTATCTTTATTGGATATTTCTTCCTGCTAACTTACCATTCTCTTATTGGATACTTCTCTGATCCAACTTATCTTTATTGGATATTTCTTCCTTCTAACTTACCTTTCTCTTATTGGATACTTCTCTGATCCAACTTATCTTTATTGGATATTTCTTCCTTCTAACTTACCATTCTCTTATTGGATACCTCTCTGAACTTGACATCATGTTTGATTTCACTGTTATCACAATGAACTGAATATAGAGCATCCCCGTTTGTTTTATCTTGATATTTCTTGTGACTGTACATTTCAAGTGTTTTTCTCTCAGATGTGGCATTTCCTTGAAATGTATTAACAATAAAACCAACCAATGAAAACACATAATTGTTCAATATTTCACGTATTAAACAACAACAATAAAAAAGTTTTTTCTTCAAAATATGGTAACAGATTAAACAACCATGCCCGTGTATTATGCTTAAAAGAAACATTGTATTACACTATTAATAACACTAATAGGTGTTTCCGAAAATTGGACATTATAAACGATTCAACGACTATTGGAAATGAATCTGGGAACAAATATTACATATTTCCTCTGCGTTCAGAGGAATACGTTCAATGAATTTTGTAGCGACTGATAGAGGTCCAATTAGATATTAATTTATTTGATAGATTGTTCAGGCAGAATGTTCATACTGAAACTTTGTAAGATGGACGGCAACTGCCTGTTGTGGAGACACAAGTATAGAGGATGACGTTTAGAAAGTCTTCCGCCTTTCGTCTTCAGGTCAGTGTGTGTGTGAAACGAAACGAAAACTTGACAGGGGTTCAGTTTAGAGACAGAGAAGTCTGAGGAATTATCTCCCCTAATAGGGGTGTTCAGGAACGTTGTGGTTCACCTTCGTCCCTGCTCGTGGAAGTTTATTTATCTGTACGTGAGAGTTTTCCTGTATTTTAATTTGGGTTTGAGGCAATGAAGTGAGGTGAGGCAGTTTAAACATGACGGGTGAGAAAGGAGAGAGAGACAAAAGCCTCAAAAAGGAAGTGGACAAGTCCTGAGTCTGTCGGCAGAAAAGAAGCAAGCCGAAGACCAACTCCAAATCAACCAGTGGAACATCCTGTGATTAGGGCCATGGAGTGGCTGGGATCTATAAATCCAAGTGCCTTAGAATTTGTTAAGGGGGGGGGGTAACGAGAGTGCCCCTAGAAAACTCACTTTCACAGGACAGACGCCGAATGTTCTACCTATCTTGTACCCGGAGCTGAAAAAGAAATACAAAACACTACCATATATAAACAAACATATATGCACCATATTTATAATTATGTGTTTTATTGAGTGGTTTGTGATTGTTGAAATATCGGTGAATGAGTGCGAGTGTGTGTGTGTAGGTGTTGTCGGTCTTTTATGGTGTCCTGGTGGATTGTAGAGAACGTGTTACGATTGGTTGGATTATCACCGTTTTTGATTGGACGAAAGATTTCCTTTCAGAGTCAAACAAAGGCAGCCATAGGTTGAATCTATAGGAAATCTTTCTCCAATCAGAACACGCTCCACAAACCACCAGGACACTATAAAAGACCGACAACACCTACAAACACACACGGCGAAACTGCTTCTCAGCTCTTCCCGACGCTCCTCAATTAAATACAATAATCTGTCAACTCCGAGGTCATTCGTGACTATCGCTCTGGATAAATAACTAACATGCCACTCCAATTCTCTTAATTATCTCCGTAATCATTTGCCTAATTTACTCTTGCCTAGTGTGAACTGAAGAGAAACAATAGTTTCTGACAGCCCCTGGTTATTTTTCGTTCGACATTTGGAGAACGAAAGGATAATTTAACCTAAATACCTACCAAGTATTCCTCCTCACACACACACATACACTGACCTGAAGACAAAAGACTTTCAAAACGTCGTCCTCTACACTTGTGTCTCCACAACAGGCAGTTGCTGTCCATTCTAAAAAGTTTCAGAGATTAATTTGAAATATAGTCTGTGTACAGTATCAAGTTTTCACATTATTTTAACATTGTACTGAGTAGACAAAAACAAACCTTGGTTTTCTTGGTTGCGTTTTCTTTTCTTAAGAAGGAATACGACGAAAATAAAGTTCAGGAAAACTAAACATAGGCTTGAAGTAATTCCTACTATTATCAAGGGACTGGAGTAACTATTGCTGTCTTCGTCAGTGGAACTGACCATAATCCTCGATGTATTTAATACGGACGTATCTAAACACATTTGATTAAGAAAATTATCTCGAGTGGTGTAAATTAACTGAAATGTTTGACTTGAAGAAATTTCTATACACTCTAGAAATATATTATTAAGAAGACGAAATGTTGTTCAGTATAGTAGCGATAAACAAAACGCAAATAAATGAAATGTTTATTTGCTATAATAAACACGGAATTCTTGTTAGTAACGTTCAAACAATAATCGAACACAAGGGATTATATGATTTATCAGTTTATTTATTGGGTTTATTAAAATTTTATTTGATATTTCTGGTTACTTCAATGTTCTAAACCAATATCTATAGTGTTCAAGTCACATTAATAGCTGTTCAGAGGGTCGTTACGTTATACTGACACAAATTTAAGGCCTCGCCACATCTTTATAGCCCATATAATTAAGCCCATTCATGTTGTGTCTGACGACCGTACATAATGACAATAGCAAAAGCTCCGTTGTAACACGGTCATGTATCAAGGTCACCATTCCCTCTGACTGCTTTCCATAATCCATCTCATTTATGAGGACAACAGTTATTTCAACATAGATTCACAGTGTTTCGTATGAAACACCATGAATACCTGTTGACCTTGTTGCCTCACAAATTCTTTGTACCACTTTAGTCAGTACTTTAGTGTGGTACAAAAAGAGTCCAAAACATCGATCTGATGGTAAAAAAAAATCGTCTTGTAACCATTCTCCTGATCAATGAATTGCCAATGGCATAGTATCCAGTACTGACTTTGAGTTGCTTTAAAAAGTTTATCAGTATGTTGTGTACAACTTTTGGAAAATTTTGCCAACCATTAACCAGAAGCAAATGACATGAGACCTGGGACTTGTTACAGTTATTAGAACTTTCGTACGTGGAGTATCACAATTTATTGCCACTCTACATACAGTTGTCTAGAGTCAGTTTTACTTTTCTGTATATGTCGTGAAAGTATCTTTCGCACACGTGACTTGTATAGCTTTTGCCAAAGAGAGATTTTTTTTTTTAAATTATGTTCAGTTGTCTCTAGCACGTCGATGTTTTTTTTGTTATGGACCTTTATGTTTGTCGATTATCACATGCTAAAAGATACCGCAATTTTTTTTTTACCAGGACTCTGATACGACTTATTGCACATCTCTTTCTGGATGGTCCTGGTTCTCCAAGATGATTCGTTTTTTACCTTTATCTTCATATAGCATGAAGTGCAAGGAATTCTTACGTCTTGGAAATTCTAAATCGTTTATCCGAACATACATAAATACTTTAATCAAAAAGAACTGTCATATACCTCTCTCGAGAGGATCTAATTCGATAATATAACACTACTTATGAAAAGCAAAAAAAAAATGTCGAAGTTTATTTCTGATGCATGCCGTTCCACTTTGACTTTATATCGGTTGAGTTCGAGACATGACAAGCTGATTTGCATATTCAAAATCGTTTCAGTATAACCTGCTCAACGGTCTGTAATATCGTAGCAACATTTACCATAGAGGTAAAATTTAAGCTGAATTTAAGAACTGGACATTTTTGTCATTTGTTGAAAGTACAAAACAGAGATATCTCATCAGGTTACTCCTTTCTCAAACTAAGTTCATTTGAGTAAACTGGTTGAAGTCCGAAATTTACTGGTTTACATTCTTCAGAAAGTTTTACATTAGTTTGTTTCAGAGCAAAGCCACATCTGCTGTGTTTACCGCGAGGAAAACAGTTCTACGTCAGTTGGACAACATCGAGATCACAGAGTGTAAAACACACGTAAAATAACTGTACAAAAAATATGAAATTAACAGTTTGCAAAAAACATATTTAACATTTAGTGTACGTCAATCAATTTATGCAAACGAAACGTGCACGATGGGAAATCTTACCCAAGGTTCTTGTCGTTGCAATGACGTCAGTGTAATTACTTTCCCCAAATCTATTTCGGGCCACCACCTGGAACTGGTATTCGGACTGTGGTTTTAGTCCCTTAATAGACACAAAACAGAGCTTTCTGGTAGGAACTGGGTGAATTTGTGCTTCTCCGAATTACGTTCGTGATATCGAATTTGAAACTCCTGTTTGCTCCCACCATTAAAACCTGGAATCCATCCCAAGTCTATCGAATCCTCGGTAGCGTTGAGCACACGTACATTCTCAGGGGGATCCGGTTTGCCTGCAGGATATTAACCCAGTTACACTTTCAAATTACTTTAAAACACATGTGTACACAGTGAGCCTGAAAACAGTAGAGTGAAAAACGAGGGTTAGCAAACGTTCCATTTTATGAGCAAAATAACGTACAAGTCTATATGTTTCAAAACACAATATTCATGTGTACACAGGGAGCCTGAGAACAGTAGAGTGAAAAACGAGGGTTAGCAAAATGAGCAAAATAACATACAAGTCTATATGTTTCAATCAAATAAGCTTACAGTTTCTGAGGGTCATAGGTTTAACACTCGAAACCGTATTCATCAGGGGCCTGTATATTGTCATATTTACCATAAAGTGTCGAGAGAGACCAGTTTAGAACAATGTCCCCTCGTTAGTAACTCAGCAAATATTATACAGTAAATAACAAAATATTAATTTTGTAGGGGTAAGCTACAGTCAGAAAGCACGATGTTTTAAACGTCTTTAATTAATACCTTTCACTTGTATAAATTACTTGTAGTGTACGTGTGTTAAAGCTTCGAAGTTTGAAATTGGCAGTTCCGGTTCGATTTCACTGATGCCACGTGCTCCACGATCTTTAAGCTGTGGGCGTGGCAGTCAATACGTTAGCGTGAATGGTGAGTGACTTACCGTTGTTGACTATCTGCATTCTCCCATGGTTTGTTTGTTGTTAAGTTACGCTATGGACTACATGTGCTGTGGTCAACACAAGTATCGAAATCCGGTTTTCAGTCTATAAGTTCACACATTTACTGGTGAGCCTCTGGGATCACGTTTCCACTGGTAAATGGCTCGACATTTAGGGCCTTAATGGATTTACAATAATACCCATACAATACAGATAAAACACGTACGTCTAAATTATAATATAATATAAACTGTGCACGTTATTCTCAAGGTATAATAATTTGACACACAGTACACAAGTGTTAATGTTAAAACACCAACTAAAACTTGAGAAGTAATAAATTAACTCAAAGAAATTACTTATAAAATTATATTTTCTTCTCTAAATACATTTAACACAAAATGGATTTCTTTACACACGCATGCATATAAATTTTTATTTAAATGGAAAAAGTGAATAAATTAGCTTCCAATGCAACGTTCGAAATACATAATTTATAACGAGACCGAATGTTCCTTAGACTATACACAATCTAGAAGTATGTGATTCCTGCCTATCAAACTAATTTTATGAATAAGGTAGAAACAATCACTTCGTGATTGGTTTTCGTCAAGACTTTAATTAACTTACTTGAAAAGCTTCTCCACAGGAAATCAAATATTCGAAAGACTAAATTTCATTACACTGAGCAACAAATGTGTTAACATATTTATTAACTTGATAAACCACAGTTCAGTAGTAATTTTACCACCGTTTATCGACATGTAATATTGGTGTTTGGAAGTTCAGTTTTGTTTCATTTGTTAACAATATTTCTTTCCGAGTTAAACACTGATGTCTTGAGGTGTTTATGATGTAAAAAGTTAGATGTTTTTATATTACTTAATATTATATCTGTACAACTTAAATAATTAATCCTAAAATAACGTGTTAACTTTTATTGAAAATAAACACGTTCTTCGAACTTTAATTTAACTGTAGCTTTATGATAATCTAATACGATACTCGAAGTATTGATATAATATTAATTTATGGTTAGAGTTTACGATACCACCAAACACTGACAACGTAACTTTAACCAACTGCAGGTGCCCGTACATTCTGTCACAAAAGTGTATTTACACAAGAGCAAACATGGCTGCCATTATTGCAATTATGTTAAAATATGAAGTTTTTGTAAACAGTGTTTAATTAGGATATTAGAACGATGAACATTTGCAAGTTGTGCGAATATATAACATTGTTAAGAGTGTTATGATCATTTATAATTAAATACGTATCACGAATTTTAACTTCCCCCCCCCGTAATATACAACAAATCAATTATAAAGATAAACGTGGGACTGTACCTTTTCTCTTGAGTACGATAAAGGTGTCATCAATACCTAATTCATTTCTCGCAGCGCACGTGTACGTCCTGTAATCAGAGTCAGTAACATCCTTGATATATAACACACCCTCCCACATTGTCTCGTCCAACCGGGCTTTCTGGTTGGTGTACTTGGAGATCCCCATGTGACCTTTTCCTATCACCTCTCCACTGTCTAAGGACCAGGTGAAGGTAACGTTGGGCGACGCTTCCACTACGCAAACTAGACGGGCAGTGTTACCTTTATCTACGGCAATATTCAATAGTTGTCTTGTTAAGTGAACGACAGGCTTAACTGTAGAAACACAAACCACAGATAAACGAGGCGTCAGGACGTAAGCTTTCTAGGACCCTCAACAACAAGATTAGTATATGACGGCACAACACACAGTTAAAAATAACTGTACGCCGAACGTAACACAATACCACGTGCACTCGAATGAGTACAAAGTGTAGAAGATATTTAAGATACTTGTGAAAAATGTAAATTATATGAATAACCAATAAAAGGATAACAGGTGAAAATGGAGAGACGACTGTGAGAAAAAATTATATACTTACAGGAGATCAAATGGCTTATTTTTCAATATGGATAGAGTAATAAGAGTAATAAGCAGCTCCACAACAAATGTTAACTCAGTGTTGTTTTTAATGTCGTCATATCTCAAATTTCTTAACTAATTTCTGGCTTGGTGTGTTTTGAATTTCGCTCAAAGCTACTCGAGGGCTTTCTACGCCAGCCGTCCCTAATTTAGCAGTGTAAGACTAGATGGAAGGCTAGTCATTATTATCCACCGCCAACTCTTGGGCTACTCTATTACCAAAAAATAGTGGGATTGGCCGTCACATTATAACGCCCCAACGACTAAAAGGGAGAGCATGTTTGGTGTGACAGGGATTGGAACCCGAGACCCTCGGATTACGAGTTGAGTGCCTTAACCACCTGGCCATGCTGGGCCTAACCAATTTCTGATAAAATGAACAAAAAACAAAACCTATATTTTAAGTGTTGAGAGTCGCCGTTTTATCTGTCGTATATACAATTTATTGTCTATACAAATGATATACGCTTTCTTTCATGTTTTTAACAAATATTTTAATGAGACGAAATGGATGAGAGAACCCATTTCTTCTGCTCATTTTTAGATGGATTACACATCTTGCTGGTAAAACCATCTGTTATAATATGACCTAGACGATGATTTGCTCCATTATTATTCAAAGCTTTGGGTTGTTTTACTAGAATTTTAAGAGGCAGCGGGTTTTAAAAATTTATCTCTTACTACTACTATTTTACTATCACGAATCATTTGAATACACCATATCTCCATGAGCAGAAAAGCCCAGTATGACCAGGTGGGCTAAGGCATTCGACTCGTAATCTGAGGGTCGCGGGTTCGAATCCCCGTCGCACCAAACATGTTTGCCTTTTCAGCCGTGGGGGCGTAATAACGTTACTGTAAATCTCACTATTTGTTGGTAAAAGAGTAGCCCAAGAGTTGGCGGTGGGTGGTGATGACGAGCTGCCTTTTCTCTAGTCTTACAATGCTAAATTAGGGACAGCTAGCGCAGATAGCCCTCGGGTAGCTTTGGGCGAAATTCAAAACAAAACAAAGCAAACCCTGAGCAGAAAATGAAGGTAACACCAATAAACCTTACATAATGAATCGAAAATTAAAATGTCTGAACATTTATCTATTAGTATTGATTGATTTCTGCATATCCACTCACGACTCACACTTGACTACAAGCAGAGCACGAGCCTTCATTTCTTCTCCAACACCATTGTAAGCCAAACAATGAAAAGTACCCGCATCCTTCCTGGACACATTGAAAATCTTAAGTGTGCTTTGTCCTTTTCTAAATAACAACTGTGTCCTGGACATGTTAAACCCAGGCCTGCTCCATCGAATGGTGTTGTTGGTGAGAGGGTTACCGTTAGCTGCACATTCGAGCTGGGAGTCGTCTCTTTCGTTTACCAGAACAACATGGCTGACTCTTGTAATATAAGCTCGATCTGAAAATAACAATAGCTTCAGGTCTTTCTAAATATATCACAAATTTAAGATTATCTGAAAATAACATTAGTTTAAAGTCGTTCTGAACACAGATTATGTATCGAATTGGTGGATCTGAAGATAAGAATTGCTTACTTGTTCGTTTATAATTGAGCACAAAGCTGCACAATGGGTTATCTGTGCTCTGCACACCAGGGGTACCGATGCTAACTATTAAAAATATGTGTGTATTTCTCACCAAAGACATACTTCGTAATAGTTGGTTCGAGTATTAAACAAAGCTTGTGTGCAGATGCGAGATTTCGAAAATTAAAGTTTTTAAAAACTTTAGGGTCAAATGTGTAAAAGTCTACGGATTTACAACGCTAAAATCAGAGGCTCGATTCCCCTTTGTGGACTTAGCAAATAGCAAACACACACACACACGTGTAAAGTCACAATTTTCAAATTATGTTAAAACAATTGCTGTTTATATATGATTTAAAAATGAAATAGCCTTGGAAATAGAGAAATAGTACTATAAATATAAAGTTCCTATTTTATATTATAAAAGAAAATAATATATGTATATATGCATATATTTAGAACCGAAAGATTCTTTGACGGCAAAGATGCCTAACTTACGATGTAATACATTCTGTTACATGACGAGGAACGTAAAAAATATATTTAATTAATTAGATGTATCGATTAGCAGTTATGTATGCAGTTTCACTCTGAATAATAATGATCGTTATCCGATAGAGAGTTTATAACAATATATAACATTGAAAACCTAAAACGACATATTACTTGAAATAATAGATGGAAAACATTAGTGATGTACTTACAAAATTAGATTAAAACATGGAAATGACGAGTCGTCTGGATTGTATTATGAATAAAAGAACAAATGCAGTAGCAAAAACCGGTTTTCATCAGCTAAAGTACTTTCAACTACACGTAGTTATATTCTTACCGTTCATTATTTATTTATATGTTTGTCTGATTCAACAAGAATCTGTAATAATGTTATCTAAAGAACAAACAAAGTTTATAAAAATAATAAACAAACAACGTTTTATGTCAATATTGAAGTTGGAAAAAACAAACAAAGTTTATAAAAATAATAAACAAACAACGTTTCATGTCAAGATTGAAGTTGGAAAAAAGAAAAAGTCTATAAAAATAGTAAACAAACAACGTTTCATGTCAAGATTGAAATTGAAAAAACAAACAAAAAGTCTATAAAAATAATAAACAAACAACGTTTCATGTCAAGATTGAAGTTGGAAAAAAGAAACAAAGTCTATAAAAATAGTAAACAAACAACGTTTCATGTCCAGATTGAAGTTGGAAAAAACAAACAAACAAAGTCTATAAAAATAATAAACAAACAACGTTTCATGTCAAGATTGAAGTTGGAAAAAATTAATATAAAACTAAATTCTTGTCCTCAGCCATTTCATCAGCTCTTTTTCATAGATTTTTTCTCCTACTGACAAAATTTCCGTACAGGAGGACAGATGAGCAATACAATACACAGTGAGAATATAATTATTTTTGTTGTGATTCAAGATTGGTTTGATTTGTTTTGAATTTCGCGCAAAGTTACACGAGGGCTATCTACTCTAGCCGTCCCTAATTTAGGGAAGGCAGCTAGTCGTCACCATCCACCGCCAACTATTGGGCTACTCTTTTACCAACGAATAGTGGGATTGACCGTAACATTATAATGACCCCACGGCTGAAAGGGCTGGCATATTTGGTGCGACGGGGATTCGAATCCGCGACCCTCCGATTAGGAGTCGAACGCCTTAGCCCACCTGGCCATGCCGGGCCTGTTATTTAACAACACATAGAGATTATAAAGTTTGTAATAGATGTCAGAACGTGACACGTGGATTAACATTTTCTTTAAGTAATATGCTGATATAAGAGTAGAATAATTCCTGGTCTGCAGTGACTAGTTATTGACACAAATTTTATAAGTACGTAAACATGTATGAAAGTAAGTTCAGATATGCTTGTGTAAGTGTACTTAAACCTGTACACATGGAAGTGAACCAATATGTATCATCGTTGGGCACCAGATCTTGGTCTCATCAAAGAGAAAAAAAAAGACTAATAGATATTTGGTAATGTTAGAGCCAAAAGGTTGTCCGTAATCTGGGAATATACTTTTTGGAATTAATTTTGTATGAAAATCAGCAAAATTACCTTTTAATATATTTTTCTCGCATCAATTACGATAATACTAGTTTTTGACCTAATAAATTTGGAGTCACGAATCGTATTGAAGTTTTAAAGACTTGTATTGATGGAAAGTAGAAACTCTGTCTTGGAAAATTTCTGGAACAAGTAATGATAAAGTCAAAGAAAAACAAACTCTAGAAAAGTAGCGAGACAGTATTTTTTTCCTTTGTAAATAATAGAAATGAAGGAGGATGGTTTTGGCAAATAGAAAGGTTAGTGTTGACATTTTATAGTATATTTTATGGTTGAAACCATTCAAAATAAGGCTGACCTTATATAATTTTAAAGGATATTTTTGGCAAATGAAAAGTTTGGTGTTAGCTTTTTATACTCTGTCTTCTGGCTAGAACCCTTTAAAATAAGTCTGGTCTTGTAGAATTTTAAAGCCTTGTTACGTCCTTGTTGGGTCATTTAACTGGATTCAATTAGAAAAATTCATTTCCTCCCCAATGTGTTTTTCTATTTTTCTTTTGGGCAACAACCAAAATAGCCATGGTTCATTTTCAAGCACAACATAATCAGAGAAACTTTCACGTAACGAACCAGGAAGAAAAAAAGATTGAAACTAGAAACAAGGCTTAAAAGTTATTGTCATGGTTTCAGAAGGAATTCGAATAAGTAAAGAAACTTAACTTCCCTACGTGTGTCCAATTTTAAAACCCGATGCTTTCGCATGTTAATGCATAATGCCATGAAAAGGATTTTGTGCTGGCTGAGGGTACATTAACCTTCTAAATAATACTGAGTAATGATTCGAGTGTGTGTTTCTAAAGGACTTATAGAATCAAAATAAATAAAAATCTTTGAACATGCAGTCTAGTCTTTTCATGTGTGTTAGGCTAGAGACGACTGGTATGTGTATTGAAACATTAATTAAAATAAAGTACAGAACAACGTTTCCACCTTCTTATATCATCTTCTAGTTGACAAAGAGTTTGCAACTGTTCAGTCCGCTAGCTAAGAGTTCTTCTTATATGCAGAAGTGAACTTGTAACTGAATGCCAATGGTATTATTTATTAAAGATGGCCTAAGAAGGTCAAAACGTTATTCTGAACTTTATTTTGAATAAAGCTTTAATACCCATACCAACCATCTTTAGAATACATTTTTCAGTGGCGGCACCAGGATATTTCCGTTGGGGAAATGAGGTAAACTGTGGAGGGTCTTCCCAAAATGCCATCAATATGAATTATAGATGGTAAATTATATTAATGTAAATACCAAGGTACATTTCAAAAAGATGTGCTATTTTGAACTGCGTTTTCAATGCAGTTTCCATTGGAAACTCATACTCTGATTAATAATTCATTATTACAAATTAGAAATAATCTGTTTATGAAAATATGCGTATATGTAAAAGAAGAAACTCACCTAAATTCCACCAAAGGTAATACATAATAATAAAGAAAATCAAGAATAGCTTAGATTGAACATTTAATATACCATTAAGAGTAAAGCTACAAATCAAAATAAATATAACATAAAGACATAGTTTACATAGCAGAAACGAATTATCTCATGTGAAGTTAATACACTCTGAGGCTAACTATCTTTCATCTTAATGAAGACGTTGAGTTCTACAGATCTATGTCTCTTTGATGTTAATTGTTAAGCAACAACGACGATTGTGTTTTCCATATTTTATGAATATATGTAGGTAACAATATTGGGGGGCTGAGGAAGGCTTGGCTCATTTGGGGTTTATCATTATCATGAAAACTAGCCGGAAAGATAATTGTGTGTACGACGTTTAGAAGCTGGCGAAGCACAATTATGATTAATTATAACTGTCTTACGACGTTGGTTTAGGCTTATAGTCTTTTTAACACTACAGTCTTAATCTAGTCCCTAAGAGCCTTGATTAAGAATGTAGTGTTAACATATATAGGCCTACCATACTGAAGTTCGAAAACAGTAATTAATTATAATTGTCATTCGACGTTGTTTTAGGCTTATCGTTTCTTTGACACTACAGTCTTAATCTAGTCCCTGAGAGCCTTGACTAAGATTGTAGTGTTAAAAATATATAGGCCTAACATACTGTAGTATGAAAAGTATAATTAAGTATACTTAAAAAAAAAAGCTAGTATCATCTCCCCCGGAGTAGAAAACATTCTGTCACAAGTTCTTCGAAGCTTCTGTGAAGTATTTGTTGTTATTGTTTCATTAAAACCATTTGAAAATACAAGTATTCAACACATTCATTTTAAACATACAGCCAGAGATACGTTGTTGTTCTTTTGTTTTTAGTTTATTAATGTTTTTCAAATTAAAGCCCATTCAACTGTATGTCTCAAACAACCATAGTTTGATATTTACATACAGACAACTGGAACAGTCTTTGGTGCTTGAACTACGCTATTAGAATGTGGTGTAAATTTATATCTAGAGATTAGGACGTGCTTTGGTACTTATCTCTAGACAATTGGGACATTCCTTGACATTTAACTCTAGACTATTAGAATGTACTGTAGTACTTATATCTTGACAATTAGGAAGCGCTTTGATATTTATGTACAGGTAATTAGGACATATTATACAGAGTATAACGAATATGGTACAGTACATTTCAGTATTAGCAATAAGTAAAAGTGTCTCAAATGTGAAATTCTTATTGGTTGAAATATGCAAATGTGAAATTCCTATTGGCAGAAATATGACATACAGTTTAATGATATTTTATGCAGGATTATCTAGAGGAATTTAGACGTGAATTTTAATTGTTTTCAAAGTGACCTCATAAAACTTTGAAGCTTTATAATGCTAAGTTCTAAGTTCGATCCCTGCGATAAGCAAAGCACAAAGGGCTTATTGTACAGCTTTATTTTTTCTCATCAACAAATAAGCACACCTTGTGTATATTTTATTTCTAGAAATTTTAGTTAAAATTATATTTTTTTTCTCTAGAATAGTAATTTAAATCTTTACTTTAAAAGAGAGAAAAATATAATTTATATTATGAAACCATTCATTAAATCATAAGTAAATGTAAAGCTAATCGCCAACTTCAATGCGAGCTTATAAACTACGCAGAAAGAGTTTTGGAACACGATGTCGCATTTTAACTATTTCAAACCACTCAGCGCCACCTTCACTGACAGCCTTTAAATATTTTTAAGTATTAATTTAACTGGACTGACACACTGGAAAAGTTCACCAATCGTTCAACACTAAAGTTTGTTATAAGAATTTAATATTTGCTTTGAAACAAGTTTTTAAATACTGCTTCAAAAGATGAAACGTGGACACGGATTCTTCCTACATAGCTTCAAAACTGCATCAACGAAACCATAAGTTCGGTGCCCAAACACCTATTATAACAATGATATTCTGCATACCTCACTGAAACACAGCGAGGTATGTTTTGTTTTATGAATTTCGCGCAAAGCTACTGAGGGCTATCTGCGCTAGCCGTCCCTGTAAGACTAGAGGGAAGGCAGCTAGTCATCACCACCCACCGCCAACTCTTGGGCTACTCTTTTACCAACGAATAGTGGGATTGACCGTAACATTATAACGCCCCCACGGCTGAAAGAGCGAACATGTTTGGTGTGACGGGGATGCGAACCCGTAAAAACGTTATGAAGATAGGGGTTTCTAGCCTTATGTTGTAACTTAAATGTACCTTTTGAAAGTAATGATACAAAATTTTTAAACCGTATAATACAATTTTAAGGCACCGTTTCTGATTTTAATAAACGAATTTTAACTAACATTGAATACTTACTAAACTTATTAAATGATTTATATACTATATTAAGTACAAGTCCACTTTCAACCATTATATTTTTAACTTGTAGTAATTCATTACTAAAGCCTTTGTGTCTTTTGTTTTAACCCCACATTCCGGCATGCTCGTTGGGTCTCACATTTTATAGCAAAATACGATGAAATGTATAATTTTCCATGAAAAGTGCTTCATTAATAAAGCTAAATTTTGTGGTGGTGGTTGTTTATACTTGCTCGCACTGCTGGAATATAAATACAATATAAATTTATGCTTCCTTATCTAATTTAACAAAGCGAAATTCACTCACTTATAAATTTTATTCTCGTGAAAGCTTTGAAAGTGTTGACTAAATACATATGTAAACCTTCTAATAACTTCGGCGATTTTTACACTAGTGTATTTTGTAACTGATATTCAAAGTTGAAAACGTTTTTACATTTCTATTCTGATGTCGGCCCGAGATGGTCAGGTGGGTTAAGGCATTCGAGTCGTAATCTGAGGGTCGCGGGTTCGAACCCCCGTCGCACCAAACATGTTCGCTCTTTCAGCCGTGGGGGCGTTATAACGTGACGACCAATCCCACTATTCGTTGGTAAAAAGAGTAGCTCAAGATTTGGTGGTGGGTGGTGATGACGAGCTGCCTTCCCTCTAGTCTTACACTGCTAAATTAGGGACGGCTAGCGCAGATAGCCCTCGTGTAGCTTTGCGAGAAATTCAAAAAACAAACAAACATTCTGATGTCTTTGGATTAGGTCTACTGGACTTAAATTGTACTGTACACTGTTAGATATTTCAGTTTGAGAACAATGATATATCCATTACTGAGCTATGGTATTATCCATATGGGTAACCAATAATTGTACGAAAAGCACGATCATTACGAAAACGAAACCCTTGAGTCCTTAATGAATTTATGTCGATCAAGAGATATATGCATTAAGGATAAAATTACACTATGTTTAGTTTTTCTTAAGTTAAACTTACATAGAACGTTTACGATTATTTCTTTTTTTCTACTTCCTTCGGAGTTTGTAGCTTCACACACGTAGTGTCCTGCGTGATTTCGCGAGACTCTAGCTATTTCCAGCACAGAATTTCTTGCAAAAATATCCTGATGATGAATAGTTTGTGTGCTCCAGTGTGCGAAGGCCGACGGGTCAACTATCGGTTTACCCTCACGAAACCATTGGTAAGATATGGACGATGGATTACCCTTTGCACTAACATTGATGAGACCCGGTTTACCTTCTACAACATCGAACCGCTTCAGGTTATGAATCAGAAACTGGGGCTTATCTATTAATGACAGAATTGATAACAAAAAAAAAAAAAATTAAACGAAAGACAACACCATTATTCTAAATAAATGATAAGAGAAATCACTTCGTTTTGTGTTCGTGATACCAGTTGTAATTACTAAAGTGTGGTTAAAAGGCTACGCGTCAGAGAACAATATTTGTTATCTGATGTAAAGAGATATTTGAAACCAGTCATCGAGTTAGCGTGGTAGAAATTACGTCTGCTCTACTTGAAAACAACCATCAATGGACAGCCGCTATTGTTTCTCCTAGGCCTAACATTAGTAAACTGTTGCCACCGATGTAAAACACTGTATTTAATTCACTTTGTTGTTACCAATACTTACTTTCATGGTAAAAAGTAAAGAATCGAAACCAAAATTCTGTTTTTGTACATTTTACACGCATGAATTATAGATTTAGAAAATAGTAATATTATATTTTTATGGAGTTTAAGTTTCAAATACTAACAGTAAAATACACAGTAATGGATTAATACAAAAATGTTGTATTAATGTAATAGATTTTAATGTTTTATTTTTAAAACATTCTGAGTAAAATAAGAATAGTACAATACATGTATATTTAGCCTCATTGCTAGATTTGTTGGTTATATTCGTAGATAACACTGAGCTTTTTCTAACCGTCGAAAACATAACAGTTTGAAAGATTTGTGCAATTTTTTGACAGTCACAAAAAAGTTTAGTTGTTTGAAATGATTTTATGCAAATAAACACGGATGTACTTAAGCCTAACTTATTAATAAAATCGTGTTATTTCGAAAATATAAATCACGAAAATCCTTTATGCAATTTAATTATCTTTTGTAATTTCGTAATAGTAAAATATGTGGCGAAATAATCATTTGCGAAATTTAGAACACAAATTTATGCTATTATTACTTCAATCAAAGAAAAAAGGCTTAAAGTGAACAGTAAATGATACAAATATGGAATATGTAAAACAGTTCGCTATTAGGAGGGTAAAGTAATTTTCACTAAAAATATAGATAATATGAAAGAAAAATATGATTGAAAGGACCAAGAACATAATTTCTGTATATTATATTATCTGAAAAACAAACTCCTTACAATGTACTTCAAGCGTGATTGTTTTGTTTAAAGAACGTTGAGTTTTAGGATTTGTTGCTTGACACACAAAGATCGAGCCATCGTCTTCTGAGGTGACGTTGAATCGTAAGAGACTTTTTGTGATTTTCCCTCCATATTCTCCTTTTGAAATCGTGACCACCCCTCCATTGATTAATCTACCATTCTTCCACCATTGCATGTTACTCTCCGGATTACTGGATCCAGCTTCGCATTCTATTGTTACCTGGTTATTGATAGATTATCACTTGTCAACACACCGAGTTTTAATATATTTCTATTGAGAACAAGGAAATAATCACCTGCTTTTTTCACAACATTACGTAAGAAACTCGCAATATTCTAGTGAAATCACGAAATATTTACATATTGTTAAGGTCTGCAGTTTGTAGGGAAGGCGTTTTGAGAAGAACATTTATAATATTAATAAAACAGCCGAGTTACGTACACACAAGTTCTGGAATGTTACTTAATCCTAGATTTATCAACAACAGTCCACATGAACAATGTAGGACTTTTAATAACATTTTCAAAACGATTTATTGAATAAATTATTTATGTCCATGAATTTGTTGTTTACAGGGCTTATGACAACATATGAGCCATATAAAAGCATTATTAAATATTCTAGTTATTTTTTAATCATTACTAATGGGAGTTGTTATTATTTTTAATTATTTAAGGAATTAGTTATTCAATCCAATTTCTTTCGTAAGTTATTTACTACGAGTATTGTGTTATAAAACACTAGTTAATTTTAGGGTTAACTTCCAGTTCATTTTTTAGTTGTTAAACTGTTAAATAACTAGTATTTTTAATTATAGAATATTATTATGCTCTATTTTGAATATCAGGACATTCGTATTGAATGCTGTTAAATACTTGGAGAAAAATAACTTACTGTTTGATATTCCTTTGGTTTGTTGGGCAAGACTTCAATATTTAAACCACCAGAGGGAACTGAAAATTATGGAATAACTTCAATATTTAAACCATCAGGAAGAAAATAAAAATTTTGGAATAATTTTTAATATTTAAATAAGCAGAAGGAGGTGAACATTATGGATCGATGTCAGAATTTAAGCCACCAGGGGAAATAAAAAATATGGAATAAATTTAATATTTAAACCAACGGAAGGTACTGAAAATTATGGAGTTGTTTAAAGAGCTATTTTGACAAAAGATGATTTTATGGATACAAATGATTTTATCATCTACTGCCAATAGTAAGAAGGCTTTACTGAATATTTTGTTTAAGCATAAACAGGAAAGATTCTCTATTTTTAACATTTTCAATTCGAACTCAAATAGTTCCCAATTCAACAGGATATATGAGAGTTAAACTGTAATAAAATGTGAAAATCTTACAGATAACTCTAGTTGTTACAGAAACCACCAGGGGCTGTACTGTAGCTACATTAGATGCCTCGCATCTGTACACCGCACCATTATCACTTGCTTGGGCTTGGATTACTAAACTACTAGCGACTCCATTGGCCAAAAGCTTAGTCACAGCAGGAACCTGTTGAAACAAGTATTTTTGGTAAAAATATTGATATATTGGAGGATATTCTATCTGTCTATGACGACAGTGATAAATAATTTAACTGAAATACAATATAAAAGCGTAGCGGCTACAAATAACCACAGTTATAGTAGTATCAGAACGATTCTGTTCTTTTAACTATTTTACACTAATAAATTATTATTTGTTTTTGAATTTCGCACAAAGCTACTCGAGGGCTGTCTGTGCTAGCCGTCCCTAATTTAGCAGTGTAAGACTAGAGGGAAGGCAGCTAGTCATCACCACCCACCGCCAACTCTTGGGCTACTCTTTTACCAACGAAGAGTGGGATTGACCGTCACATTATAACGCTCCCACGGCTGAAAGGGCTAGCATGTTTGGCGCGACGGGGATGCGAACCCGCGACCCTCAGATTATGAGTCGCACGCCTTAACACGCTTGGCCATGTCGGGCTCAAACTACATTATAAGAGATAAGTTGTTTCAATAGCATATACATATATAGTCCTATATTTAAATGTAAAAGATGTTGAATTAGATAATGTTAAAAACAACCAACGACTCCATTGTGTTATTATTAGTTATTTCTGATGAAAATTAAGCTAACCACATAGTTTAAAAGCCAAAATATATAATAACAAATCGAGCCACTTCCACACAAACTGACATTATATCATAAATCAATATCCAATAATTTTACAAAATCCATAATGATTACGAAACATTTAATAATCAGTTGGGATTCCTCGTTAACGTTTTCTGTTATCATCTCAATAGGCCCGGCATGGCCAGGTGGGTTAATGCGTTCCACTCGTAAACCGAGGGTCGCGGATTCGAATCCCATCACACCAAACATGTTAGCCATTTCAGCCGTGGGGGCATTATACTGTGACGGTCAATCCCACTATTCGTTGGTAAAAGAGTAGCCGAAGAGTTGGCGGTGGGTGGTAATGACTAGCTGCCTTCCTTCTAGTCTTACACTGCTAAATTAGGGACGGCTAGCGCAGATAGCCCTCGAGTAGCTTTAACAAGTAATATTTGTCTGTATGAGCATATAGTCATAATGTATACACCAAAATCGTAATGATTACGCTTAAATTGTAATGGTTGGCATCTCTGCAGATTACAAGTCGGACGCCTTAACCCACCTGGCCGTGACGGGCCTTTCCTGTCAGCCATTGACAACAAATGATTCCAGATGTTAATTCACTTATTTAATGTATTTAAAAACAACTTGTTGCTGATAAAAATTCACCAGTGTTATAAAACTGTTATAACAGTGTTATCAGTGTTATATCCTGAATTATGTTAGATGTTTTCAAAGCTTTATGGTAGTAAAAAGAAAGTTTGAAAAACAATAAGCGACCAGCAGTTGTAATAAAATGGAAAACATCACCTCGGTATCTCCCTTAAACCAACGAATAGTTGCCCAAGGATTTCCACCGAAAGAAACACAAGTTAGTTGTTTTATTTTTCCTAAAATGATTGGTTGATTGTGATCTTCAACTGATGGTGGTCCTGGTGGATCTATAAAACAACAAAAAACAATTGCTGAAACCATAAGGAAATTGGCAGCCAATCAAACGAAAACAACTCGAATTATACAGTGTAATCTACAACTTACATTATGCTGTAACCTAATCGTATATAAAAGTACAAGTCAGTTATATTATTTTGTTAATAAAAAAAATGTAACCAAGTTTTGTAAATATGTGCTGCCTAAAACTATAATATATTAGTACCAGGGTTGTCCAAATGTGTCTTATTTCATTTATTTTAGGTATTTCTCTTAACCAACCAAACGCAGTTCGAATTATGTTTGATATAGTGTCCACGAATGAAATAAGACACACGAATTACGACACTATATGACTTTAAATTATTTTGAAGAAATTCCCTTTCAAATTTCCTAAAGTTAAACTAAAGAAAAACACAAGATATATGTCTATTTTCTTCACTGTGTTTCTAAAAATAAACCTAGCGCAAAGAGAACTGCTTATTTATAACAGACTGAAAGAGGTAAGAGAAACCATAGTTGCAACTATGCTAGTAAAGGCACGATCGCCAAACAAACGACAAAATTTTTTTATTCAACCTTATGGTACCAGAGAAGCTAGGAAATGTACTTACATATTACAGTAAGGTTCGCCGTTTCTGTAACTTTTTCGTTTAAAATGCTGTTCAGAGCTACACACGAAAACGTCTTAATATCGGGATCCTAGATTGAAACAAACAAACAAAGTATTCTCAATATATTTCTTTCTCGAAGTCAGTGATTGTAAGTTTATTTAAAATAATTACAGTTGTCTCAAAGCTCCTTCGCTTATTCATTTCGTTAAGTGAGGGCCCGGCATAGCCAGGTGGGTTGAGGCGTTCGACTCGTTATCTGAGGGTCGCGAGTTCGAATCCCCGTCAAACTAAACATGCTCGCCCTTTCAGACGTGAGGGCGTAATAATGTAACGGTCAATCCTATTATTCGTTGGTGAAAGAGTAGCTCAAGAGTTGGTGGTGGGTGGTGATGACTAACTGCCTTCCCTCTTGTCTTACACTACTAAATTAGGAACGGCTAGCACAGATAGCCCTCGAGTAGCTTTGTGCGAAATTAAAAAAACAAAACAAAACAAACGTAATCTGAGGATCGCGGATTCGAATCCCCGTCACACCAAACATGCTCGCCCTTTCAGCGTGGGGACGTTACAATGTGATGGTCAATCCCACTATTCGTTGGTAAAAGAGTAGCCCAAGAGTTGGCGGTGGGTGGTGATGACTAGCTGCCTTCCCTCCATTCTTATACTGCTATATTAGGGACGGCTAGCGCAGATAGCCCTTGTGCAGCTTTGCGCGAAATTCATAAACAAACAAACAACAAACGTTAAGTGAGGCTTAAGATAGTGTTAAATCAGTGTCGTTATATTCAGATGTATGCAGTGATGTTCCACAGTCTTAGAAATCGCTGAATTACATCTCAGAATAACTTGAATTTGAAACACTTAATCACGAACTGCCGTGCTGTATTTAATCTCCAAACGTTCTCTGGAACTTCCACACGTTCCAAAACATGTAATCGTTACGAAACTAGAACGAAACTCTTAACTGAAGAGATATCACACTCTGCAGTTAGAAATAATCAATATTGTATGAAACTGAACGGAATAGTTTATGATATGCTCGATTTTTCCATAATTCTAGTCTTGTAGTTCCCCAATTATTTTAAATTGTAAACATATCATAATTAAAAAGTTTTTTCGAACCATTCGATGCAAATTAAAATTGTAAAAAAAACCCTGCAGTCTGCGTAGGTTTTGGTAAAATTGTTTGTTTTTGAATTTCGCGCAAAGCTACACGAAGGCTATCTGCGCTAGCCGTCCGTAATTTAGCAGTGTAAGACTAGAAGGAATGCAGCTAGTTATCACCACCCACCGCCAACGCTTGGGCTACTCCTTTAAAAAGGAATAGTGGGATTGACCGTCACATTATAACGCCCTCACAGCTGAAAGGACAAGCATGTTTTGTGCGATGAGGATTCGAATCCGCAACTCTCAGATTACGAATCGATCGCCTTAACCTACCTTACCATGCCGGGTCTTCGGTAAAGCACTGATAAAGCTATTAACTATAAGATACATATAAACCGTTTCTAAGACCCAAAAAACATAACATTCCAACTAACATCAGATTTGAAATGTCAGAATTATGTTTATTATTAACAAAGAAATGTTCTGTGAGCTCTTTGGTTTTACTTCACTTTCTGTTTTTTATTATAAAAACGTCGGTGAAATCATTGTAGAATTTAAATTTTCCAGTTAATAATTTAAATAAAAATAAGCACGTGTGTATATATATGGCTAATAAAATATTCAGCGCGCATCTGACATTCATTAACACCATAAAATGATAAAAATATACAACAAAAAACGAGGCCGTGTTCATGTTGTTAAATAATTGATTTACATTTAAGTAGAACATGTCAATCTCTATGTAAGTAAAGTTTTTAAGTTGTGTTTTATTAATAATTTTGATATAAAGAAACATCCTACAGCAAGTAGCAATGCCACATTGTCCATGCTAGGGTTTAAAAGTTGATCACGTGTGGTGTGACGTATTTTAACGACTTCACGGTCACACTATGCGGTACTTAAGGATGAATATTCATCCCTCAAAATTGTTTTTCAACAGTTTTTAAGATGTCACTCAATATGTATGTTATCTTCCGCATGGTCAAACTGATCTACAAACCAAGTTTCACAAGATCTGGTTCGTGAATTTCCGGAACGCAATCGTTTGAACAGCGGAACTGACTTCCGAAACATGCGATATGTCAATGAATTCTTTTGATTTCATACACTGAAATTTTACTAGATTGAAGTTTAATATAAATAAAAAAAATACTTATTATTTTTATGTTCAAACGTTGAATTTTTAAGACTGAGAGCATGTTTAATAATAGGGTTATTTAAAAAAATATGAAAAAACGAAGACAAAACTATCGTAAGTTCTTCGTAACTTCGAAAGTTAAGTATTAGGTTGAGGAATAATTCGTGAGCGTTTTTAAATAATTTCATTCAAGCATTACATGCAAGACTATACAATACTTCAATGCATGAACACATTACACCCAAAACATTTATTATGATACTTTATTTCATGTAATACCTAGGTATATAGTATGCATTGTTGTAAACGAAATTGCAAGAAATTAAATGCGAAAAGCAGATGGTGTCGAAAATGCTCGATTTTGTCCACTTGACATTCCATTTAATGAGCTGAAAATGAAAGCAAAAATTAAAAACATATGAAAATCAAACACACCATCTATTAGAGCAAAAAATTATCTACCAAATGACAAGAAATATTTTGCATAATATTTCATTTATGAATATATTTTTTAACTTGAAAAAACGCTCACGAATTATTCCTCAACCCAATATTTATCATCTTAATATTTTATCTTATTTCAAACAATTAAGAACAAAATTATTAAAAACTAAATTAGCGATTGTTTCTCTCCTCATCCTTGGGCCCGGGCATGGCCAGGTGGTTAAGGCACTTTACTCATATTCCGAGGGTCGCGAGTTCGAATCTCCGTCACACCAAACATACTCGTCCTTTCAGCCGTGGGAGCGTTATAACGTGACGGTCAATCCCACTGTTTGTTGATAAAAGAATAGCCCAAGAGTTGGCGGTGGGTGGTGATGACAAGCTGCCTTCCCTCTCGTCTTACACTGATAAATTAGAGACGGTTAGCACAGATAGTCCTCGTGTAACCTTCCGCAAAATTCAAACCAAAAACCAAACTGATGGACACGGGTTCGAATCCCAGTTACACCAAACATGCTCGTCTTTCAGCCGTGGAGCATTTAAAAGAGTAGTCCAAGAGTTGGCGGTGGGTGGTGATGATTAGCTGCCTTCCCTCTAGGCTTACACTGCTAAATTAGGGACGGCTAGCGCAGATAATCCTTTGTAGCTTTGCGCGAAATTCAAAACAAACTAAAATCCAACCGAGGGTCGCGGGATCGAATCCCCATCACACCAAACATGCTCGCCCTTTCAGCCGTGGAAGCGTAATAACGTTACGGTCAATCCCACCATTCGTTGGTAAAAGAGTAACCCAAGAATTGACGGTGGGTGGTGATGACTAACTGCCTTCCCTCTAGTCTTACACTGCTAAATTGGGGACCGTTAGCGCAGATAACCTTGTTGTAGCTTTGCGCAAAATTCAAAACAAACGAAACCTTATTTTGAGTTTGTTGGGTAGATGAACCAAGAAAAGTAAAATAAGACATTTAAAGTGAAAACTCTGTCATTATTATTTTTCTACGCGCACATTTCTAGTTTGCTTATTGAATATCTTGACCTTTAATCAAAAACGTCTAAATAAAAAAAAAACCTAAGATTAAAAATTAAGAAATAATGATATATAAGTGATGATACTTCTTTAAAATATGAATTATAGTTACGTAAAGACCTTTGCTTTACCTGCCTGTTCAAGGTTAAGCTCACATTGAAGTCGTGAACCAAGTACCCATTGACGTCAGTGTAGTTTCAGCCACTGAGAACACCGGTAGCCCGTCGACAATCCAGGAGAGCTCTGACTCTGGATTGCTAGGTCCTGCTATGCACCTTAAGGTGATGTTATCTCCGATTTTTCCTTCAGAAGGTCCTTTGATTGAAACTTTAGACGGAGGAACTAAAATAAAATAAAAAGTATAGCACGTGCTGTCGTAGTTTTAGTTTCGATTCCTACATTTAAGTTCGCATATTCCGGTACGAAAAATGTAACTATACATTCCCCGAGGTATATATATCACACTTGTTTTCTTCGCCCATTAAGTTTGGTGAGTGATGACATAACATTCACGTGTATTGCTTAACATTAATTTTTACCCTCAAAATACACCATCGTAAGAATAATGAAATACGTTAGATCAATGGTAGTTATTTAAGAGCGATATTTTGTTCCAGTTATATTCGTGTAGTTGTTAAAAAGAAACAAAAACAATATTGTACGTAAAGTACTTTAGAACTTATTAATTTTGGACCTAATTGCATTGCGTCCCATAATAGTTTAACAACTATTTTTTACACTCAAATAAATATTATAGTTATAGCTATGAACTAACACCAGGTGTATAATAAAGCATATTGTCCAGGAGGTTTGTTTGTTTTTGGAATTTCGCGCAAAACTACTCGAGGGCTCTCTGCGTTAGCTGTCCCTAATTTAGCAGTGTAAGACTAGAGGGAAGGCAGCTATTCATCACCATCCACCGCCAACTCTTGGGCTATTCTTTTACCAACGAATAGTGGGATTGACCACCACATTATAACGCCCCCACAGCTGAAAGGGCGAGCATGTTTGGTGCGACCGGGATTCGAACCCGCGACCCTCGGATTACGAGTCCAACGTCTTAACACACTTGGCCATGCCGGACCTTGTCCAGAAGGACTTATTACTCTGATATATATACCTCTTTTAATATTATTTTCAAAGCAAAATTTTCGCTTTTAGTTCAAATTAGGATTTTTTATGACTTGTTTAAAATTATCTACTCAAAAAATTGTGAAAACAATAACAAAGACACAAAAGTAAACTGATATTACTAGTTAATTATAGAGGGTTGAAACGTATTGAAGAGTATTAAAGTGATTTTGAATGTGTAAATCAGCAGGTCACCTCATAACTAGAACTGGTTTAAAGTAGTACTGGAACGATATGCATCAGAAATATATTTTTTACATTGTTTGATTTTTTATAAGTAATATTACGTTAACGAAATTTAATCCCTTTTGAGAAGGGTATAAACCAATAATTTCTGACGCATAATATTCTCACACTCGTATAATAAAAAAATTGGCAAAATCATCAATTTCGAATTTCCTAAACAATAGTATCCTTTATTCTTAATGGTATTGGGCTACAAATGAATATGAATCAACGTGAATCATCAGGACTATCCGGAAAGAAACTGCAACAAGTTGTGCCGTAGTCGTAGATAGATAGAGAAAAAAAGTTAACGTTTTGTTCGTGGATTCTTACACGTTACACAAAGATAAATAGCAAACGTTTCCCACCTGTCCCAGGAAACAATATGTAATATAATGAAGTATCTCCTTCTGAAAAACCGATACAAGTTATGCGTACACAGTCTTGTTGCTTCCACAACGCATCCATTGAACCATTGCGTACTTTGAGCAGCTGGTGAATGAAACGAGTATTCACGCTATTCTAAAAGAACAAATACGCTTTATGTTGTCGGACGCAGTGCGTACGGATTTTTATGTAATTAGACTGTTGAAATGGATGTCAGTAATCCGTAATTTTCGTACTTTAAAAGGATTGTAGAACGATTGCAAAGAGGAGTTGTGTGCTTTGAACATGACAGTTTTATGATGAACCCTCTTGAATATAAGCTAAACTTCAGAGCTACTGTAAAGATGTATGATTGTCAGATAGTGCAAGACTAGACGTGACGTCACGAATGATAACGAGTCTATAAAACTATTTTAATATTACATCATCTGTACAATCCAGTTCAGTCTAAAATTGCTGGAAACCAAAACATAAACTTAGTTCAACGTTTTTCTTTTTCTGCAGAAATATTATACGTGATACAACTTGCTAATGTGAGATCATTAGTTCATACGTTTCAAACAGAATTTTTAAATGAAAATTAACGCATGGTTAAAACTTCCTAGATTACGTTAGATTACAGTGTGGAAACACGTCTGTAATTATAACTGAAGAAACAGACGAAATAAATATTTGTCAAACAAAAACACGAAACTACATAGCTTCGTGTAGCAGAGAAGGAACCTCACACGAGGCATCATCCATCGTTAGCTTTGGTTATCAAGAACAGCAGAATCAGAGAGGTTAATTAAAAAGAGAGATAATTAAATACATAAAAGGATAAAAGAGCTGGAGCTAGTTGTTACATAGATTCAAAGATCCATAGAATTTAAAGAGTAAAATTTGATGACCAAGAGATAAATCAGTGGTAAACTGTGTGAAAGAGAGATTTGTCAGATTGTGAACGACTTCTCGTACAAGTTTATTTTGAATTAATAAATAGAAGTGCTCGTTCCATCAAATATTGAAACAGACATGATAGGAGCCACGGGGCTGCGAACACATAGATCTTTACATGAGAGATAATGGTAAGGCTTAGCGGCAGCTTACTGACTTAGCATATCGAATGTGTCGTACGCACAATAGAATTCGAAATATATTTGATTATCACACTAATTGTGTTACGCTCGCACTGATGCATTAACATGTTATAGAAGGGCACACAGGCTTAACTGATAAACAGAATAGATTATCTACAAGACATGCGTGAAGTTTTATTCGAACAAGTTCGTATTTAATGCGATAAAAACCTTCGAGCAAATCTATAGAAAGGCAGTTTGTACAGGATATTTATAATATCGAAATGGAAGAAGAGGGGCAGTACACGCCGCCAAGTGGGAGATGATCGTCATTTATCATAATCTGAGGATCGCGGGTTCGAATCCCCGTCACATCAAACGCGTTCACCCTTTCAGTCGTGGGGGCGTTATAAATGACGGTCGATTCCACTATTTGTTGGTAAAAGAGTGGCCCAAGAGTTGGCGTTGGGTGGTGATGGCTAGTTGCCTTCTCTCTAGTGTTATATTGCTAAATTAGGGACGGCTAGCGCAGATAGTCCTCGTGTAGCTTTGCGCGAAATTCAAAAACAAACAAACAGACATCGTCATTCATGCAAAGCAACCACGGGCCTAAAGTAATAAGTGTGATTTCACGGGCTATGGACCAATTTATGTTCCAACTCACTAACCACTAGGCTACGCCCGACCTATTGAATGTATGTAGCTATGTTACTAATTGTGTTTTAAGAAAATAGATTTGAAATATATATAGACATAGAACTATAGATTTCAAAATACAGAAGAATACAGCTTTTCTATTCAAAGTTTTGCCCTATTGATATGATCTTTCTGATGATTCTCCTCGTTATGAAACACGTCAAGTTCTAGATTTGATATTCACCTAGCGTTTGTACACATTATATTCCCATATTCTATAGCAAAATTGTCGAGTTTTATCATGATCGTTTTGATGATGTGAAGACAAATCAACTTTTATATTTTACTTGGTGTGAGATAAGAAAGTCCACGTACTTTATATAGCTTGAAAAATCGTGTTTTTCTTTGTTTCTCTTTAAGTAGACAATTTGTGCTATGATCAGTGATTTCAAGAAAACCCACTTGTAGAGAAAAATATATATGTTCGCTCCTCTACGTAAAATATTTTCTCAACCCAAACGAGACGTTTTTACATATATATATATATTTGTGCTAAGACCACCACGGATATCGAAACCCCCTTTATTAGATGAGCCACTGGGGGCGTGGTGTGTTTTGTTTTGAATATCGCGCTATGGGGCCACTCTTTTCACCAACGAATAGTGGGATTGACCGTCACATTGTAACGTAAGGTCGAGTATGTTTGGTGTAATGGGGGATTAGAACCTGCGACCCTCGGATTACGAGTCGAGTGCCTTAGCCACTTGACCATGCCGGGCCGCTAAAGAATAAAGTACATTTCATCAAGAACTCATCACAACACCTTGAGGTTTGTTACGAAGAAAACAGTTATTCGGTTTCTCTAGAAGCTGACGCGCAGGTATTTACTTTTTAAGTGTTAAATTTGAACATATTTTATTGGTTGGTATCCAAAACGTTTGCTAGCTTCCGTAATTTTAACGATCAGTGTGTGTGTGTGTGTTTTCTTATAACAAAGCCACATCGGGCTATCTACTGAGTCCACCGAGGGGAACCCAACCTTTGATTTTAGTGTTGTAAATCCGTGGCCTTACCGCTGTACTAGACTAGTGGGAAACTACCAACGAACAGTGACGCTAAGTGATTTTCAAAGTTCACAGTCCTGGTGTACGTACGTTCTTTTTATAATAATAAATTAATGTGTTTTAAAATACATGAATATTCATTTCTGCAAACTCTCTCGATGCGTAATAAATCAACATTAGAGGAAATACAAGGAAAAAACAAAACTACAGTGGAACCCTTCTAAGCGGCCACCCCTGAGTTTTGGTCACCCCTTGAAAACGGTCATTCATTCACAGTCCCTTTTGTGTTTACATAATCCCTAATTATGTGCAGTGGAACCCCTCTAATCAGGCCAGTTTGTATCAGTCCCGAAGGTGGCTGCTTTAGAGGGGTTACACTGTACTTCACTGTATCAGTTTACACTGAAAGTCTATTATACACACACATTTCTAATACACCTAAAACATTTTGTTACAGCAGAAGGTACACCGACGTGATTCTAATCTTAAATGTGATTCCACGAGCAGCTCTCAACTCCCATAACTACGTTGGTTGATCACTAAAGCTTGTTACTGTGTATTGGTTATAATGCTGTTTTTTTTTCTTTATCTTAAACGCAAATCGATAAGTATTACATTATATAGCGTAAAACTTTATAATCGATTTTTTTTACTTTTTTGAGACGTAAACAACATTTAAATGTGTTCACTGGCTTTGGATGTTTGCACAAAGCTACATAAAGATTATTTGTAGAAGAATTAGTAGCTCAATAAAAGTATCCACAGCCAATCCAATAATGGGATTTGACCGTCACTCCTATTATGCACCAATTACAACAAAGAATGGAGAGCGGGTTATTGGTTTTTGCGAAAAAAAGTCTCGAACCATGGACTCTCGGATTCACATTCCAGCATATTGATACTATGGGCCATGCTCTGGTCACTACATTGAAATAAATATTTTTGAAAGTCTCGGAAACGCAAAGACATGGTCGATTTGCCGTCTTTTGTTTTTCGAGTATATCGCATTTTTCTCTATAATCTCGTTAACACTAAGAGGGTTATTATAGTTTCGAAATTGAAGTGTATCACATTTTTCTCTATAATCTCGTTAACACTAAGAGGGTTATTATAGTTTCGAAATTGAAGTGTAGCACATTTTTCTCTATAATCTCGTTAACACTAAGAGGGTTATTATAGTTTCGAAATTGAAGTGTATCACATTTTTCTCTATAATCTCGTTAAAACTAAGAGGATTATCATAGTTTCGAAATTAGAGTGTATCACATTTTGCTATATTATTTTATTAAAGGGTTATTACAATTTCGAAATTGGAGTGTATCATATTTTGCTATATTATTTTATTAAAGGGTTATTACAGTTTCGAAATTGGAGTATATCACATTTTTCTATATACTTTTATTAAAACTAAGATGGGTATTGTAGTTTCGAAGTTGGAGTATATTACAGTTTTCTATGTAATTTTATTAAAACTAAAAGGGTTATTATAGTTTCGAAATTAAAGCATACCACATTTTTTTTTCTTATAGTCTCGTGAAAACTAAGACTTATCACAATTTCGAAACAATAACTTACAAAGAACGTTAAGGGTCACTGACGATTCCAAAGGCTGTAACGTTACGCTGTTCGTGGCCTCACAACGATAGGTGGCTCTGTTGTCTGCTGCAGTTACACGGAAAGTGTGTGTATTTGTAACTTCGTAACCTGCGGTTGAATATACCTTGTTTATCTGAACTTCATTTCTGAACCAAACCAGCGTCGCTGGTGGATTACCACTACGAGATATACAAGCTAAGGTTAAGGTGTCACCAATCTGTACAATATCACCTTCTTGAAAACCTTCAATTTCTGGTTGCCCTGGTGGATCTAAACATTTTGGAAAAAAATAATTTGTGAAAAAACAGTTTCTGCTTTGAGTTAAAACTGAATACATTCGTTTATTGCAATCGACAAACAACTGTATAAAAAAAGTCTTTGGTTAATTTATAAAAAATTCAATGTTGAATTTATACATGCATTGTTTGTTTGATTTTGAATTTTGCGCAAGGCTACACGAGCGCCATCTGTGCCAGCCGTCTCTAATTTAGCAGTGTAAAACTAGAGGGAAGGCAGTTAGTCATCACCACTCACCGCTAACTTTTGGGCTACTCTTTTATCAACGAATACTGGGATTGACCGTAACATTATAACGCCCCCACGGCTGAAAAGGCGAGCATGTTTTTTGCGACCGGGATTCGAACCCGCGACCTTCGGATTACGAGTCGAACGCCTTAACACACTTGGCCATGCCGGGCCTTATAGATACGTTGCAACTAGAAATTGTTTGTTTTTTTTTAATTTCGCGCAAAGCTTCTCAAGGGCTATCTGCGCTACCCGTCTCTAATTTAGCAGTGTAAGCCTAGAGGGAAGGCAGCGAGTCATCACCACCTGCTAATCTTTTATCAACGAATAGTGGGATTGACTGTCACATAATAACGTCCCCACGGCTGAAAGGGCAAGCATATTTAATGCGACGGGGATTCGAACCCGCGACCCTCAGATTATGAGTCGAATGCCTTAACCCACCTGGCCATGCCGGGCCCTTACAACTAGAAAGTCCCTAAAAGTCTATCAAAATGGCGTTGAATTTTTATCACAAGGTTAATATAAGTTAAGACACGATAAAAAAGAAGCCCTTTAAACATTGGTAAAACTGGTGATTAAGATAATTAAAATATTACTTTGTAAGTTGAATCTAAATTTATATTAGTCAAAATAAGCGCATATCCGACACTAGAGTGACTTGGGACGATGAGAAACTTACATAAAACTCTAATTATAACAGTATCTATCAGCGAATTTCTTAGCGTAGGGTGAATAACTTCACAAGTATAGGTGGCGTCGTTGTCTTCTAGTCTCGTGTGAAGAACAATAGTACTGGAGGTTTGGAATAATTTGTTGTGTCTCAACTCTTCCACTTCATAGGGCACCGGCTCTATAAGGAATAAAAATATTGTATCAAGAAGACGTAAGCGTTCGAAAAGATAACCAATAAAAAAACAACAGTGTCCGAGATTTAAACGATGTCTTTTAGACAAAATTATTAATTATATCTCCAACTGTGCGAGCAATACACTTTTCATAAATGTATTAAAATTTAACCTTTTTAAATTAAAAAAACAATTAAGTTTTCAAAGATACAGTTTGTGACCTCTCCCAAAAGCACAAAGTATTCAGCTTATAATTCTTTTTATCTAGTTAGACATTTTGTGATTGTAAAATATATCTATTATCTATATATATATATTTATATACATAAATACACATGTGTATGTACATACAAAATGGGCCCGGCATGGCCAGGTGGGTTAAGGCGTTCGACTCGTAATCCTGAGGGTCGCGGGTTCGAATCCCTGTCACACCAAACATGCTTGCCCTTTCAGCCGTGGAGGCGCTATAATGTGACGGTCAATCGCACTATTCGTTGGTAAAAAGAGTAGCCCACGAGTTGGCGGTGGTTGGTGATGACTAGCTGCCTTCCCTCTAGTCTTACACTGCTAAATTAGGGACAGCTAGGGTAGATAGCCCTCGTGTAGCTTTGCGCGCAATTCAAACAAACAAACACGTCATTAGAAGAAACGTCCACCACAATAACCTATATTTTAGTAACTGAAATAAGAAATAAGCTACTCGAGGGCTGTCTTCGCTAGTCGTCCCAAATTTAGCAGTGTAAGACTAGAGGGAAGGCAGCTAGTCATCACCACTCATCGCCAGCATTTTTTAACCAACAAATTGTGGGATTAACCGTACATTATAATGCCCCCACGGCTGAAAGGGCGAGTATGTTTGGTGTGAAGGGGATTCGAACTCGCGATCCTCAGGATTACGAGTGGAGCGCCTTCACCACCTGGCCATGCCGGGGGCCTTTAAAACTCTTATTTAAATGAATGCACGTACAATTGAAAGAAATTCAAAAATGATAGCATTCGTGATGTCCAGTCAAACTTAGTCGTTTATCTATAAACAGATAAGTCCGTGTATTTGTTAGCGCATCTGACGCCTGATTTCTAATAACATAATACTGAAGAACGGAGAATATACAATGACAGTCAACAATTTAAAATAAAATCGTGTAAACTAGATTCTAAACAGTACATATGTTACACAGAACATGTCACGTGTTTTAATCCATAAAATTTGTTTGTTAGGAAAGCAGTACAGATTACATATAAAGTTACGACAGCTGGCGTTAATTTAACTAGATAACCAACACTATATCTGTAACTTGTTTGTTTTTTCCTATGAAAAATAAATATTCCTTGTGGTTCTATAAAGTGTACTCAATTCTATATAAAAATATAGATGAAATTCAGGTAAACTTAAAAAAATGTGGTTATGCATTTGAAAATAATATGGACCATGTGTTTTCAAAGCTACGGATTTGAAAATAATATGAACCATGTGTTTTCAAAGTTATGGATTCGAAAAATAATATGGACCACGTGCATTCAAAGCTATACATTTGAAAATAATATGGACCATGTGTTTTCAAAGTTACGGATTCGAAAAGTAATATGGACCGTGTGCTTTCAAACTATGCATTTGAAAATAATATGGACCACGTGTTTTCAAAGTTACGGATTCGAAAATAATACGGACCATGTTTTTTCAAAATTGTGCATTTGAAAATACCGTGGATCATGTATTTTCAAAGATGTGAACTTGAAAATAAGATGGACAATCTATTTTTCACACTTAGAAAATCGAAAATAACATGGCCCATGTTTTCTGAGCGTTAAACTGCCATGTATGATATACGGAAATATATAATCCCCCACAAGATAGACTTCATAAGCACATTACTTTAATTAAGGTAACCATTGAAGGCACAAGTAAAACAGCAATTAATTACGTGTCGTGGTATCACACCTAATAAGTCAGTTCTTACCTTTCAATTCTACACGGTTACGATACCATTTTATCTGAGAGTACGGCTTACTTTGATGAGCATAGCACGTCAAAGGAACCTGTTCGGCCTCTCGTACCTCGAGCACACTGCCATTCGAGCGATGACGGATTTCAACTTTTCGTGGCGGAACTATTGAAATGAATGACATAACAATGGATACCACTGAAGTAAGCCATGCTTTACAATTGAGCTCTTTAGATAAGCTAATAAGTGTTGCCCCGATAGCCAAATGCTAACATAGGATGTTTGTTTTGAAGACCATAACTTCGAGCAAATAATAATTCGGTAATGTATAACTCAGAAGTAATCTACAAGCTAGTGGTTTTGAATCAGAAAATGTAAATAAATGACAAACAGCGACTTATGATGACAAATTTATTAAGAAATTCCATCATATATTTAGAAGAATACAAAACATTAAAGTTAAAAGTATTCATTAAGCTATATCTAACACATATGTTTCAGTGGATATTCCTAAATCTGATAACCACTACCCTAACGTTTATAACAATTGTGCATTTTCACATATTCAATCGAAGTTCTGTCTTAATTAAATAATTAGATTTCACGTCTCCATCAATCTTCCTTTAAAAGAAAAGTTTTTATTTTCTGATTTAGTGCATAGGAATACCTTAGATAAAAAGCACACTTTAACACAGATATGTTGTTCAATAATACACAATAACATTTTGACCTATTTTTAACGTTCATTGTCGACATCAGGCTGAATTAGAAATTAAACGATATGCTTCTGAAATTAACATGTTAAACTGTAAATTTAGTACAGATATTAAGACGTTCATAATAATAACACAGAGTGAAAAGTGAGGTAAAGACCTTGTATTATGAAACGATTTTCACAGAATGAGGAATTATATATCTGACTTGTCTAAAACTCACAACAGCAGTCCTAGTATGACAAAAGTGAGGGAAGTGCTTAGCGTTAAGAATAAGTGTAGGTTTTACTTTAATATCTGTATCTACGTATATATACACACATACATATATGACATGTATGTGCAGAATTAGAAATATTATTTATATCATTAGTAAAAAAAAACAACTTATGCATTTTCTCTCGACATATTTTCAATATTATAAATCTAGGGAATTACCTTTCTGATATATTATTAAATCATCCTAACTATGTTGTAAATAGATGGAGTTACCTTTCTGATGTATTATTAAACCATCCTAACTATGTTGTAAATAGATGGAATTACCTTCCTGATGTTTTATTAAACCACTATAACTATGTCGTAAATAGATGGAGTTACCTTTCTGATCTATTATTAAACCATCCTAACTATGTCGTAAATAGATGGAGTGTCCTTTCTGATATATTATTAAAGAATCCTAACTATGTTGCAAATAGATGGAGTTACCTTTCTGATGTATTATTAAACCATCCTAACTATGTCGTAAATAGATGGAGTGTCCTTTCTGATATATTATTAAAGAATCTTAACTATGTTGTAAATAGATGGAGTTTCCTTTCTGATATATTATTAAACCATCCTAACTATGTTGTAAATAGACGGAGTTACCTCTCTGATGTATTATTAAACCATCCTAACTATGTTGTAAATAGATGGAGTTATCTTTCTGATATATTATTAAACCATCCTAATTATGTTGTAAATAGATAGAGTTACCTTTCTGATGTTTTATTAAACCACTATAACTATGTTGTAAATAGATGGAGTTACCTTTCTGGTATATTATTAAACCATCCTAACTATGTTGTAAATAGATGGAGTTACCTTTCTGGTATATTATTAAACCATCCTAACTATGTTGTACATAGATAAAGTTACCTTTCTGATATATTATTAAACCATCCTAACTATGTTGTAAATAGATGGAGTTACCTTTCTGATATATTATTAAACCATCCTAACTATGTTGTAAATAGACGGAGTTACGTTTCTGATGTATTATTAAACCATCCTAACTATGTTGTAAATAGATGGAGTTAGCTTTCTGATGTATTATTAAACCATCCTAACTATGTTGTAAATAGAGGGAGTTACCTTTCTGATATATTATTAAACCATTCTAACTATGTTGTAAATAGATGGAGTTACCTTTCTGATATATTATTAAACCATCCTAACTATGTTGTAAATAGACGGAGTTACGTTTCTGATGTATTATTAAACCATCCTAACTATGTTGTAAATAAATGGAGTTACCTTTCTGATGTATTATTAAACCATCCTAACTATGTTGTAAATAGATGGAGTTACCTTTCTGATATATTATTAAACCATCCTAACTATGTTGTAAATAGATGGTGTTACCTTTCCCATATATTATTAAACCATCCTAACTATGTTGTAAATAGACGGAGTTACCTTTCTGATATATTATTAAACCATCCTAACTATGTTGCAAATAGAGGGAGTTACCTTTCTGATATATTATTAAACCATCCTAACTATGTCGTAAATAGATGGAGTGTCCTTTCTGATATATTATTAAAGAATCTTAACTATGTCGTAAATAGATGGAGTTACCTTTCTGATCTATTATTAAACCATCCTAACTACGTCCTAAATAGATGGAGTTACCTTCCTGATGTATTATTAAACCATCCTAACTATGTTGTAAATAGACGGAGTTATCTTTCTGATGTTTTATTAAACCATCCTAACTATGTTGTAAATAGATGGAGTTAGCTTTCTGATGTATTATTAAACCATCCTAACTATGTTCTAAATAGATGGAGTTACCTTTCTGATAGATTATTAAACCATCCTAACTATGTTGTAAATAGATGGAGTTACCTTTCTCATATATTATTAAACCATCCTAACTATGTTGCAAATAGACGGAGTTACCTTTCTGATATATTATTAAACCATCCTAAGTATGTTGTAAATAGATGGAGTTACCTTTTTGATATATTATTAAACCATCCTAACTATGTTGTAAATAGATGGAGTTACCTTTCTGATATATTATTAAACCATCCTAACTATGTTGTAAATAGACGGAGTTACCTTTCTGATATATCATTAAACCATCCTAACTATGTTGTAAATAGATGGAGTTACCTTTCTCATATATTATTAAACCATCCTAACTATGTTGTAAATAGACGGAGTTACCTTTCTGATATATTATTAAACCATCCTAACTATGTTGTAAATAGATGGAGTTACCTTTCTGATATATTATTGAACCATCCCAACTATGTTGTAAGTAGACGGAGTTACCTTTCTGATATATTATTAAACCATCCTAACTACGTCCTAAATAGATGGAGTTACCTTTCTGATGTATTATTAAACCATCCTAACTATGTTGTAAATAGATGGAGTTACCTTTCTGATATATTATTAAACCATCCTAACTATGTTGTAAATAGACGGAGTTACCTTTCTGATATATCATTAAACCATCCTAACTATGTTGTAAATAGATGGAATTACCTTCCTGATGTTTTATTAAACCACTATAACTATGTCGTAAATAGATGGAGTTACCTTTCTGATCTATTATTAAACCATCCTAACTATGTCGTAAATAGATGGAGTGTCCTTTCTGACATATTATTAAAGAATCCTAACTATGTTGTAAATAGATGGAGTTACCTTTCTGATGTATTATTAAACCATCCTAACTATGTTGTAAATAGACGGAGTTACCTTTCTGATGTTTTATTAAACCACTATAACTATGTCGTAAATAGATGGAGTTACCTTTCTGATCTATTATTAAACCATCCTAACTATGTCGTAAATAGATGGAGTGTCCTTTCTGATATATTATTAAAGAATCTTAACTATGTCGTAAATAGATGGAGTTTCCTTTCTGATATATTATTAAACCATCCTAACTATGTTGTAAATAGACGGAGTTACCTTTCTGATGTATTATTAAACCATCCTAACTATGTTGTAAATAGATGGAGTTATCTTTCTGATATATTATTAAACCATCCTAATTATGTTGTAAATAGACGGAGTTACCTTTCTGATATATTATTAAACCATGCTAACTATGTTGTAAATAGATAGAGTTACCTTTCTGATCTATTATTAAACCATCCTAACTATGTTGTAAATAGATGGAGTTACGTTTCTGATGTATTATTAAACCATCCTAACTATGTTGTAAATAGATGGAGTTACCTTTCTGATATATTATTAAACCATCCTAACTATGTTGTAAATAGATAAAGTTACCTTTCTGATATATTATTAAACCATCCTAACTATGTTGTAAATAGATGGAGTTACCTTTCTGATATATTATTAAACCATCCTAACTATGTTGTAAATAGACGGAGTTACGTTTATGATGTATTATTAAACCATCCTAACTATGTTGTAAATAGATGGAGTTAGCTTTCTGATGTATTATTAAACCATCCTAACTATGTTGTAAATAGAGGGAGTTACCTTTCTGATATATTATTAAACCATTCTAACTATGTTGTAAATAGATGGAGTTACCTTTCTGATATATTATTAAACCATCCTGACTATGTTGTAAATAGACGGAGTTACGTTTCTGATGTATTATTAAACCATCCTAACTATGTTGTAAATAAATGGAGTTACCTTTCTGATGTAATATTAAACCATCCTAACTATGTTGTAAATAGATGGAGTTACCTTTCTGATATATTATTAAACCATCCTAACTATGTTGTAAATAGATGGAGTTACCTTTCCCATATATTATTAAACCATCCTAACTATGTTGTAAATAGACGGAGTTACCTTTCTGATATATTATTAAACCATCCTAACTATTTTGTAAATAGATGGAGTTACCTTTCTGATATATTATTGAACCATCCTAACTATGTTGTAAATAGATGGAGTTACCTTTCTGATATATTATTAAATCATCCTTACTATGTTGTAAATAGATGGAGTTACCTTTCTGATATATTATGAAACAATCATAACTATGTTGTAAATAGACGGAGTTACCTTTCTGATATATTATTAAACCATCCTAACTATGTTGTAAATAGATGGAGTTACCTTTCTGATATATTATTAAACCATCCTAACTATGTTGTAAATAGACGGAGTTACCTTTCTGATATATTATTAAACCATCCTAACTATGTTGTAAATAGACGGGGTTACCTTTCTGATATATTATTAAACCATCCTAACTATGTTGCAAATAGAGGGAGTTACCTTTCTGATATATTATTAAACCATCCTAACTATGTCGTAAATAGATGGAGTGTCCTTTCTGATATATTATTAAAGAATCTTAACTATGTCGTAAATAGATGGAGTTACCTTTCTGATCTATTATTAAACCATCCTAACTACGTCCTAAATAGATGGAGTTACCTTTCTGATGTATTATTAAACCATCCTAACTATGTTGTAAATAGACGGAGTTATCTTTCTGATGTTTTATTAAACTATCCTAACTATGTTGTAAATAGATGGAGTTAGCTTTCTGATGTATTATTAAACCATCCTAACTATGTTGTAAATAGATGGAGTTACCTTTCTGATAGATTATTAAACCATCCTAACTATGTTGTAAATAGATGGAGTTACCTTTCTCATATATTATTAAACCATCCTAACTATGTTGTAAATAGACGGAGTTACCTTTCTGATATATTATTAAACCATCCTAAGTATGTTGTAAATAGATGGAGTTACCTTTTTGATATATTATTAAACCATCCTAACTATGTTGTAAATAGATGGAGTTACCTTTCTGATATATTATTAAACCATCCTAACTATGTTGTAAATAGACGGAGTTACCTTTCTGATATATCATTAAACCATCCTAACTATGTTGTAAATAGATGGAGTTACCTTTCTCATATATTATTAAACCATCCTAACTATGTTGTAAATAGACGGAGTTACCTTTCTGATATATTATTAAACCATCCTAACTATGTTGTAAATAGATGGAGTTACCTTTCTGATATATTATTGAACCATCCCAACTATGTTGTAAGTAGACGGAGTTACCTTTCTGATATGTTATTAAACCATCCTAACCACGTCCTAAATAGATGGAGTTACCTTTCTGATGTATTATTAAACCATCCTAACTATGTTGTAAATAGATGGAGTTACCTTTCTGATATATTATTAAACCATCCTAACTATGTTGTAAATAGACGGAGTTACCTTTCTGATATATCATTAAACCATCCTAACTATGTTGTAAATAGATGGAGTTACCTTTTTGATATAATCCTAAATGTGTTGAAAAGACAGTAATACAGGTTTCTGATATATTATTAAACCATCCTAACTATGTTGTAAATAGACGGAGTTACCTTTCTGATATATTATTAAACCATCCTAAGTATGTTGTAAATAGATGGAGTTACCTTTTTGATATATTATTGAACCATCCTAACTATGTTGTAAATAGATGGAGTTACCTTTCTGATGCATTATTAAACCATCCTAACTATTTTGTAAATAGATGGAGTTACCTTTCTGATATATTATTAAACCATCCTAACTATGTTGTAAATAGATGGAGTTACCTTTCTGATATATTATTAAACTATCCTAACTATGTTGTAAATAGACGGAGTTACCTTTTTGATATAATCCTAAATGTGTTGAAAAGACAGTAATACAGGTTTCTGATATATTACTAAACCATCCTAGCTATTTTCTAAATACACACAGTTCACTTGTTGATATATTAGTAAATCAGTACTGCTGTGTGAACAATCATTAGTGTTGTATGTTCGATGTGTTGTCAAAACAATGTAACTGTGGTGTGAATTATGTGTGTTATCTAAGTCAGGTGTAATCACACGCACATTAGTTTAACAGTGTACACGAACTGTCTTAGATGAGCATTGAAAAATTAGCTTTACCAAAATATATCTCGTAAACGAATCAACCATTTGTGACAAATGATTCAGTCTGAATTCTTTATTTGGTAAAGACGTGTACTTGATTATAAGTACAATTCAATTAGATTGCAGGATGTTAAGAAGCGTAGTTTCACAAAACTTTATATAAAATTTATCGGCATGACACAGATTTATCTCTTTTATACTAATGTTAGAATATTGATAATAATAATAACAACGTGTGTGATTACCAAGTTTAATATTTCTGTATTTTGTTTTATAATTAATGTTAAAAGTATTAATTGATAGCTTACCTAAAACTGTTAAATTTGCCTGACTTCTGATTGGAATATTCCCTGGTGCTGGGCCAACCTGGAACAAGGATATTATGGTACACAAGAAACAAAACAAAAGGTGATATGTATAAAGATAATTAAATTTTTTTCTAGAAATAAATGTAAATAAAATTGACAAAAAAGGAACATGCGTAGAGGTTGGATCTTAAATTATATATTGAAAAAACGTAAGAATCATTGAGTTGTAATTCGTTGTTTTTTTATTTTTTTTACTGTAGCAGCTTTGAAGCTTCTAATTGGCGTTTTGTATGACGTGTCGTACGAAGGATGTAATTAATTAAGCATTTGATAATCTTTGATCAAATTTCAGGTTAAAATATATCTGTAACGCAGCCTTTCTTGAAGTAATTATTTTATGGAAAGGCTTACTTAGGTTACGTTCGACCATCAACACAAAATTACTATTGGTGTTAACATTTCTTGGTGTTAACTAATAAACTGCTAAAGCTTCTGGTGTTAATTTAGGTGAAGATGTTGATGATAATTCATCAACTGGTAAATTATTTGGTGTTAATTCAAAAACTGGTAAAGTTGTTAACATTAATACAGCAGCTCTTAAAGTTTTGATTTTAGTTCAGTAAGTGGTAAGGTTTTTCTGTTGGTAATACAATACTTTCAGCCAGTACTCATCAGAAGTTACGTTTCGCTTTACAACTCTTGGATTATTACCGTTTCTTATCCCTCTAACCTGACACTGATATTCTCCTTCGTCTTTGAGCTGAGCATCCGAAACTCTCAGATTGTAGGTCCCCTTCCTTGAATCGATAATCATAACATAACGTGGGTAACCAGGAATGCTGGGATCGTACCCTAACGGGAAAAAAAAACAACACAGAAATGTAGAAGCGAGTTGCACGATCATAACAACAAAGGAAACAAATATATTATCATAAGAACAGTCTTATGTCACTTCCCTCTTGAAGCCCATGGATTAAATATACAAATAAAACCAAAAAACTTTCTACAAGTAGTGATATTTTGAATTACATATTTATTTACCGTAATCCATAATTTCTTATGTAGTTTTATATTTTGTAAAATACTTACCTTCCACCCCTCGTTTTTAACAGTTTAGCAGTAAGATTAAGAGGAGATACCTATGGCGGATACAGCAGAACACAGATGGCCCAATACGGAACTTTGCAGTGAATACAAACACCTTTTTATTATTATTATGGGTAAACTAATCATTGTAAAAAAACAAACTTAAGACAGGTTGGTAAGGATAGAAAAAAGTATTCCAGAATTTAAACGTGTCTTATGTTACTGAGTGAATAAAACAAATATAAACAGAAAACACCAATGTTGTAATGTAATGGACACTATTAGTTTGGGGGCATTTTCTTATGGAAATCAACGATTTGACGTTTCGTTGCTGGGTTTTACACACTTGTGTTCCATACCCATGTGCTAGATCTCACATGTTTAATCGACTATCAACTTATTATCTGATTAGCGTCCTGCTGTACAGAAACTAAAACCTATCTTATAAAGTATTTGTTTTGAATTTCCCGCAAAGCCATACGAGGGCTATCTGCGCTAGCCGTCCCTAATTTAGCACTGTAAGACTAGAGGGAAGGCAGCTAGTCATCACCACCCACCGCCAACTCTTGGGTTACTCTTTTACCAACGAATAGTGGGATTGACCGTCACATTATAATGCCCCCACGGCTGAAAGGGCGAGCATGTTTAGTGCGACGGGGATTCGCACCCGGGACCCTTAGATTACGAGTCGAGTCCCTCAACCACCTGGCCATGCCGGGCCTATCTCATAAATACTAATAGTGTAGTTCTGTGCATTTTGTAACTCTTCAGAATATATACTTCTTGAACTTATTTCCTCATTACACTTTAGCTGTACAATAAAAGTTTTGATTACCCACGTTAGAATAGTATAAGTTTATGTTGTGTAGTTTCCTACCTTTTAGTAGACTATTTTACCACAAAGTATTCCCGTTATTAATTTGGTAAAGTATCAAACTACTGTTAGAAAAAAGTATCATACGAGAACGACAATAAGTGAGCTCACAAAATAAGTTGTTATTGCTAATGTACAACGTATACGAAAAACTATTTCATAAACAGAAATTGACTTTTATGATTTCGAAAATGGAATTTATAATTGAAAGGACTAAAACCACCATCATTGTTCCAAAATACCTTTCTATTCCGTTCAAAGACTAAAAATAAAAATACAAAAACAAATAGTTGCTTAAGTCTTTGGAAGCCTGCTGCCAACCTGAGTTTCTATTAGTGAAAACACAAGTTTATGAGTGTAAACAAAAATTAGGCTTAGATCTCTCTGAAAAAAACAAAACTGAAACCTATTTTGCTATGGAATTTATATACTTCAAGTTGAAAGTTTAGTTCAAACAGTAAACATCGTTTGAACACTGTATTAATTATATTACTGCCTTCACTAAAGTGCTAAGAGTTAAATATACTATTTATTACCACTATCTCCTATGTCACAATATATTAAATGTTTTCTTTTATTTCATCTAAATGAGAGGTATGATTCACAGTAATATGGTTCCACAGGGTACTTGAAACCTGCGTTTTGTATTACAGAAGAAATGGTATATCACTGGAAACATGCCTTTTGTATTACAGAAACAATGATATATCACTGGAAACATGACTTTTGTATTACAGAAACAATGGTATTTCATTTGAAATCTGCCCTTTCTATAAGATAAAAATAATAGTTGTCTTGAAACATGCTGTTTCTGTTAAAGAAAAAATATAATTCAGTAACTAACGTCCCCGTCACATCAAACATGCTCTCACTTTCAGCCGTGAGGGCGTTACAGTGTATCGGTCAATTCCATTATTCGTTGGTAAAAGAGTAGCCCAAGAGTGGGCGGTGGGTAGTGATGACTAGCTGCCTTTCCTCTAGTCTAATACTGCTAAATTAGTGACGAATAGCGCAGATAGCCCTCGAGTAGCTTTGCGCGAAATTCAAAAACAAAACAAATAAACAGTTATCTATCTGTGATGTATCTGTCGCTGGTGCACGATCTAAAAGTCTAACGTCATATTTCCTCGTTATTACTGTTGAACGTTTCGGAAGTTCGTTTCTCTGTAAAGGCTTTGATATAATCCTATGCTCTCGTATTAATTTACTGTGAACTAAAACGTAACAAAAAAAAAAGCCTTCCGGAGATACTGTGGCAGTTATGTCTCTGCGCAGACGTAAAAATGTATGAGTAAGGTTATGTGAACTTGTGATTCACAATCATAATAATTTGGAATGAAATATTTGTACTTGACGAAATGTACGTGTATCAATACTGAATATGTAACTACATTAAGCAATTACAAATCGAAAGGAGGTCCAGCTCATATTAGCATATATTTTGTAATATGATTTTTGTTTTTTATTCAGCAGAGTATTTGTTTTGTTTGTTTTTGAATTTCGCACAAAGCTACACGAGAGCTATCTGTGCTAGCCGTCCCTAATTTAGCAGTGTAAGACTAGAGGGAAGGCAGCTAGTCATCACCACCCACCACCAACTCTTGGGCTACTCCTTTACCAACGAATAGTGGGATTTACCGTCACATTATAACGTCTCCACAGCTGAAAGGAGGTCCAGCTCATATTAGCATATATTTTGTAATATGCTTTGACGCGACGAGCGTGCGAACTCGCGACCCTCAGATTACGAGTCGCACGCCTTAACACGTATGGCCATGCCGGGCTCAAACGTAATGTATATATTTGTTTACATAGTATAAGGTTTTGTATGTTATTCACGTAAATATAGGAAAATTAAATTTCAATAAACTTTAACATTTTGTTCGTCAGACCACTAATTATTTGGAATGTTATATTTTGGCTCAGGACGTTATTAAGGTAAATGAAATTTCAATGGAGAAATGTTTCAATTTTGGAAATGTTCTCGTATATTTGAAGTATTATTCAGAGCAAAAAAAAATGTTCCTTTCTATTAGACTTACGTCCTCCAAACAATGTTTATTACAATGTTATATTTCCAACAAAGTACAACTGCATTTATTAAATTATGCCAGCGAAACTCTCGAGTTTATATTTTGTGCAAAACAAACGTCACCATGAGATGATATCATATAAATATCCTAGACGTAATTAAAAGTGAAAGAAATTGTATAGGACGTCCTTAGATACCAGTAATTAAGAGCAATGTGAGTGTGGAACATGACAGAGTTACATTAAAAACATCGGTACAATTTTATGACGTGGCGAGCAAAGAGGTTGACTGGATTCACTGGAAGACAACAAGTCGATACAGAGTAGCTACACCTTAATTATGTTAATGACCTGAATAGTAGTTCATCAATAAAACTGGCTGGAGATATTTAACATCACTGGATATCGACAGGATCAATAAGCCTAATATTTCTAACTAAAGAACTATACAAAAAAATACCAGCACAAGTACAATGTAAGCTTCATCGGGCTGCAATCAACCACTGATGTACGTGTCTCTAATCCAGCACTACAAAATAACCCTGTTTTCAGTGTCAAGAACGTGTAGACTGGTCAAACTACATGTGGGTAAATGCTTCATTCACAGACATTTTAGTAACGATTTACATTTCAGTTACGTAGATACAGGGGGTGTACTTACTGAGAGATAGAGAGAGAGAGAAAAGGCCTAGACTAAATTTTACATTTTGTATAGAAAACATGCACAAGACGGCGGTGTTATTCTATAAGTACGATGATTGACTGTATCTGATTCACGTGTATGAAATTGGTCTGTTAAGATACAACACAACCGGAGGTCGTCTCCTTCCCTCCTGTTGATAAGTTGGAAATAGCTCTGAAGAGAGAATGTAGATTGTTACCCCAGCTTTTCACTGAGACGGTCCTTAAAACAAGAGACTAATCGATGGTCTACTTGTGGAACAGCAGTAACAGACGATAATATTTCACACCGCGTTTCTGGTTAGATAATATTTGTTAGGCTTAAAAAATAGTAAGAAAGCGCTATTTCATAACATAGTTACACCTCGAACTTAGAAAATCCTGATTATACTGTAATTATATTAATATATAATTATTGTAAGTAATATATAACGTTATTATACCTTCTCTATTTTTTGGGGTCGTTTAAAAATATGGTTAGTAGTGTCGTTGTAGAACCTACCTGCTTTGAATGTCCTTAAAATAATATATATATAAATTTAGAGACATTAGTTACGAAACCTAATTATAGAAGAAGGTAAGTATTGTTTATGTATTTCAAGTTAGTGTATTTTCATAATTTCTTTCCAGAGTATTGTTAGCGTATTTAAAGTTAGAGCATTTTTCTAATTTATTTATTATAGTTGTTTTTTTTTTTAAATTAGATTTCAAGATGATCTTATAAGCAAAAGAGGTAGTGTGCCACCTTACACTACAAAAATAAAACAATGGTTTTATTTGCTATATCTCGTATAAGCTGGGTATATTATTTCCTATCTTCCAAAATTGAATGAATATTTGTTTGTTTTTGAATTTCGCGCAAAGCTACACGAGGGCTATCTGCGCTAGCCGTCCCTAATTTAGCAGTGTATGACAAAAGGGAAGGCAGCTAGTCATCACCACCCACCGCCAACTCTTGGGCTACTCTTTTACCAATGAATAGTTGGATTAACCGTCACATTATAACGCCCCCACGGGTGAAAGGGCGTGCATGTTTGGTGCGACGGGGATTTGAATCCGCGATCCTCAAATTACAAGTTGAGTGTTTTAACTAACTGGCCGTGGTACGGGTTTATTATGATATAATATGTTAAAAACGAAATATTTATATTAAAATAAGATTTGGGAAATTGAGAGTACCAATCACCATCTACAGTGTCACTAACTGCTCTTTCATTGGCCAGCAATCAGGCTACTTGTCATTAGGTACGTAAATACCCTTATCAACAGTGACGTAGTTATCAATTAATGATAACAGTTTTGTGAAATGTCTCAAGTGAAAAAAATGAGAATAATGTATTACCAAACGAAACGACGCTTCTTTGTTTTCCGTTTCGCATGTCTATTGCCCTTACAAGTTTTAATCTTTATTTGGACCTCGCATGGCCTGAGGTTAAGGTGCACGATTCAAAATCTACATGACGCAGGTTCGCATTCCAGCGCTGAACTCGTTCGCCCTTTCACCTTTAGTGACTTTATAACGTATCGTGAATCGCACATTTCGTCTGTAACGAGTAATCTACGACGTAGTAATGAGTGCTGTTGAATAACTGTCCTCGAGTAGCTTTGGGTTAGGGTTAACATCAATCCAACCAACGTAATCCTTGTTTTATTGCAAAGTTAACTTACAGAACATCCACGACATAATATAGACTTAACATGCATTATTTACGTATGTTAAATACGTGAAGTTCGCTCTTCAAAATATATTTTTCGTGATATTATGAGATGTGACATTCTTTAATGGTGAGAAAAATAGATCAGTTAAATAATGTCATTGTTGACTATGCATGCACAAGTAGACATTTCAAACGTAAGGAAACCTACAGCCGCGCAACTTATATATATACCATTTTTTTGGTGATTCACTGGTGTCGAGGCTTTTCCCTTAGAAAATCAATTCATTAGACTGACTGTTGTAACATAAAGTCTTAAACAAAAATCAAATATACGACAACAAGTCTTAAGGTGTGGAATCCCTTTTGTTTTATTTTCTATCGTTTGTTTCAAAGTAAATTGTGTTTATCTGTATCTATTACATTATACTTGACGAACGATTGCTTTATGCGTCTTCTGTCGTGAACAGTTAAACTATTTTTACTGAGAAATATTTTCAAAAATATTGTAAAGTGTAAAGTACTTAAATAAGACAATGTTAGTAATAGATTTAATAAATTACAGACAAGACTGCTAAACTTTGTAACAAATCGTTGTTAAAACATTTGTATCTAGATACGTATCGTGTTGAATACTATGATGAAATTCGTCCACCTGGTGTACGAATGGTGAATATACACCTGGTGTATATTTTATCATAGTTACTAACGTACCATTAAGCCTAATTACTCCTAGCTGTTTTTTTTTTCTTCTAATACATAACTTTGACTACCGTCCTCAGGAAAACCTCAAGAGAGTCTCGATACATTACCAGAGCAATGATTCGTTCCCGGCCATATTATTGGATAGAAAGAAGTTCTGTTCGCTCGGATTCTCCCTCCATTAGGCTTACAATTTTAGACGGACAAAGAATGTTTCTTTTCGTCCTTGTTTCAGTACTTTGCTATATTCTGAATTATGTGACCTTCCCTAACGTGTTTGTTTCTGAATTATGTGACTTTCCCAAACGTGTTTGTTTGTGAATTATGTGACCTTCCCTAACGTGTTTGTTTGTGAATTATGTGACCTTCCCTAACGTGTTTGTTTGTGAATTATGTGACCTTCGCTAACGTGTTTGTTTGTGAATTATGTTACCTTCCCTAACGTGTTTCTTTCTGAATTATGTGACTTTCCCTAACGTGTTTGTTTCTGAATTATGTGACTTTCCCTAACGTGTTTGTTTCTGAATTATGTGACTTTCCCTAACGTGTTTGTTTCTGAATTATGTGACCTCCTCTAACGTCTTTGTTTCTGAATTATGTGACCTCCTCTAACGTCTTTGTTTCTGAATTATGTGACCTCCTCTAACGTCTTTGTCTCTGAATTATGTGACCTTCCCCAACGTCTTTGTTTCTGAAGTATGTGACCTCCTCTAACGTCTTTGTTTCTGAATTATGTGACCCCCTCTTACGTCTTTGTTTCTGAATTATGTGACCTTCCCCAACGTCTTTGTTTCTGAATTATGTGACCTTCCCCAACGTCTTTGTTTCTGAATTATGTGACCTCCTCTAACGTCTTTGTTTCTGAATTATGTGACCTTCCCCAACGTCTTTGTTTCTGATGTATGTGACCTCCTCTAACGTCTTTGTTTCTGAATTATGTGACCTCCTTTAACGTCTTTGTTTCTGAATTATGTTACTTCCTCTAACGTCTTTGTTTCTGAATTATGTGACCTTCCCCAACGTCTTTGTTTCTGAATTATGTGACCTCCTCTAACGTCTTTGTTTCTGAATTATGTTACTTTCTCTAACGTCTTTGTTTCTGAATTATTTGACCTCCTCTAACGTCTTTGTTTCTGAATTATGGATGAGCATTACAGATATTGCTGAGTGTAATTTCTTTGTGAATTTCGAATTGTTAGAGTTGTATTCTACACTGTCACAAGGTCCACATTCATAAGGTTTTCTTCTCTATTAGGCATTATTGTGTTCAACTATGCACTAGCACAGGTTTTGTTTTGTCATAACTTTTGAAGACTGTATGAAGGTTTAACATTTGCAATCCCTTTGAATACCTTTTGAAATATTTTTCATAACGAAGAATATGCTTGTCACTTTTTTCTTGGTGTTCATTTTCGCTAGTACAGTGGTAAGTCTACGGATTTACAATGCTAAAATCAGGGGTTCGATTCCCCTCGATGGGCTAAGCAGATATCCCGATGTGGCTTTGCTGTAAGAAAAACATACACATTCGTTTTCGCTATCTTACTCTCTATTATTTGCTCAGGGTATCTATCCTTAAAAGGAACGATTTGATGGGTTTGTTCTTAAACTTTGTTACAAACATTTTATTTCTTGCTATTGGGTTATTTAATATTTTACTAAATATCTTTAAGCATACGTGTTGCGTGTACTGATGCCCACTTTGTCTGGGAATAAAAGCTTGTTACCCTATCGTGCGTTACGTCACTGGATGTTGCCTACCCAGGTGGTTTATGAATGGTGGATTTTTATGTGTAATAAGTAACACTTTCACAAGTCTGTGGTCAACACATCTGTGCCAATTCCGAGGTCTTAGAGAAACAGTTTTGAGGACCTCATCTTCGAAATTTTCCAAAATTTTCCAAATTTTCCAATTATCCCATAACAAGACCATTCTGTTGCTTGTTTGTTTTGGAATTCGCGCAAAGATACACGAAGGCTATCTGCGCTAACCGTACCTAATTTTACAGTGTAAGACTAGAGAGAAGGCAGCTATTCATCACCACCCACGCCAACTCTTGGGCTACTTTTTTACCAACGAATAGTGGGATTGATCGTAACATTATAAAACTCCCACGGCTGAAAGGGGCGAGCATGTTCGGTGCGACGGGGTTTCGAACCCGCGACCCTCAGATTACAAGTCGAACGCCTTAACCCACATGGCCAACATTCTGTTGCTAATTTATTCTTCTATCATAACTGAAGTAAATGTTTTTCGTACAGAAAATTGTGGGTTCAGTTGTCTTGGAGATTGTAAGATGGTTACGTTTTTCAAAATTTCTACCACTGTCGACCAGCTGGTGGAGTGTAATACGTGGTACGTCAGACAACAATTTGTATACATGAAAACCAGTCAGCACATCCTGTTACATTATTGATGTTAAGCTTTCATAATCCCCGCGAAATGGGGTGAGTTCTTAATACGAGCGAGAGTCTTTAATTTATTGGTAATATAAAGACGTAAAATGTATATCCCCTTACAAATTATGGTAACTGAAAACATTTCCTCTCAGATTCCTAAAGGTAGACAAGAGTTTAACGGCTTACCCTCAGACAAGGGTAACTCCACAGTAATCACAGGAAGACAGGAATATACAAACAAGTCGATAATTTTAATTGAAACTGACGAATGGAAAAATAAATCAATTCAAAAAATAATTTAGAAAAAGAAAAACATTTAAAAATATTGGGATATAAACATACAAATAACTAATAGTAAGTACACCACAATATCATCAGACATACAAATAACTCGTAGTAAGTACACCACAATATCATTAGACATACAAATAACTCGTAGTAAGTACACCACAATATCATCAGACATACAAATAACTCGTAGTAAGTACACCACAATATCATCAGACATACAAATAACTAGTAGTAAGTATACCACAATATCATCAGACATACAAATAACTAGTAGTAAGTACACCACAATATCATCAGACATACAAATAACTAGTAGTAAGTACACCACAATATCATCAGACATACAAATAACTAGTAGTAAGTACACCACAATATCATCAGACATACAAATAACTAGTAGTAAGTACACCATAATATCATCAGACATACAAATAACTAGTAATAAGTATACCACAACATCATCAGACATACAAATAACTAATAGTAAGTATACCACAGTTTTACTACACATACAAATAACTAGTAGTAATTACACTACAGTTTTACTACACACACAAATAACTAGTAGTAAGTATACTACAGTTTTACTACACATACAAATAACTAGTAGTAAGTACATCACAGTTTTACCACACACACAAATAACTAGTAGTAGATACACCACAGTTTTACCACACACACAAATAACTAATAGTAAGTACAGCACAGTTTTGCTACACACACAAATAACTAATAGTAAGTATACCACAGTTTCACTACACACACAAATAACTAGTAGTAAGTACATCACAGTTTTACACCACATACAAATAACTAGTAGTAAGTACACCACAGTTTTATTACCCACACAAATATCTAATAGTAAGTATACCGCAGTTTCACTACACACATAAATAACTAGTAGTAAGTACACCACAGTTTTACTACACACACAAATAACTAGTTGTCAGTACATCACAGTTTTACACCACATACAAATAACTAGTAGTCAGTACATCACAGTTTTAGACCACATACAAATAACTAGTAGTAAGTACACCACAGTTTTACTACACACACAAATAACTAGTAGTAAGTACACCACAGTTTTATTACCCACAGAAATAACTAATAGTAAGTATACCATAGTTTCACTACACACAAATAACTAGTAGTAAGTAACCACAGTTTTACTACACATACAAATAACTAGTAGTAAGTACATCACAGTTTTATTACCCACACAAATAACTAATAGTAAGTACACCACAGTTTTACCACACATACAAATAACTAGTAGTAAGTACACCACAGATTTACTACACACAAATAACTAGTAGTAAGTACACCACAGTTTTACTACACACACAAATAACTAGTAGTAAGTACACCACAGTTTTATTACCACACAAATAACTAATAGTAAGTATACCATAGTTTCACTACACACAAATAACTAGTAGTAAGTACACCACAGTTTTACTACACACACAAATAACTAGTAGTAAGTACACCACAGATTTACTACACACACAAATAACTAGTAGTAAGTACATCACAGTTTTACTACACACACAAATAACTAGTAGTAAGTACATCACAGTTTTACTACACACACAAATAACTAGTAGTAAGTACATCACAGTTTTACTACACACACAAATAACTAGTAGTAAGTACATCACAGTTTTACTACACACACAAATAACTAGTAGTAAGTACATCACAGTTTTACTACACACACAAATAACTAGTAGTAAGTACATCACAGTTTTACTACACACACAAATAACTAGTAGTAAGTACATCACAGTTTTACTACACACACAAATAACTAGTAGTAAGTACATCACAGTTTTACTACACACACAAATAACTAGTAGTAAGTACACCACAGTTTTACTACACACACAAACAACTAGTAGTAAGTACACCACAGTTTTATTACCCACACAAATAACTAATAGTAAGTATACCACAGTTTCACTACACACACAAATAACTAGTAGTAAGTACACCACAGTTTTACTACACACACAAATAACTAGTAGTAAGTACATCACAGTTTTACACCACATACAAATAACTAGTAGTAAGTACATCACAGTTTTATTACCCACACAAATATCTAATAGTAAGTACACCACAATATCATCAGACATAGAAATAATTAATAGTAAGTTCACCACAATATAATTACACACACATATCTGTGTTTTAGCAATAATTAACAAGTACAGCTACCAAGTAAATCACGAAGTTAACTGTATAGATTTACCACGCCACCCCTTGGAATGGAGGGCAGAATCATTACATTGAATATTCATTATGAATGTTGAAATAACAGAAGGACCATGTATGTCAGAATGGAGAAACATAGTAGATATAGTGATTTATTTGATATACCTCATCAGGTCAGAGAAGATCATATAATTGAGTGGAATAACACTAAAAATAGAAACAAAATAGCACTTCTTACATCCAACTAAATGATTACATACTGAACGGACTTAACACAGAAGTGAGGTGCAGCTGGAAACCTCTTGTGATCATATAAAGTGTTGATCGACCAAATTCGAATTTGATGAGATCCCAGATGAGTGGGTTGTTTAACTGTCTTCCAAACAAAATGACCCAATATCGAATTCCGCCTTCTGCCACCATATGAGTAACCTCTGGAAACCGCGGAACACTATGGGCCAAAATGTTATGTTATGTGTCACCTGGTGATTAGTAATGACATAAAAACTTTACTTTTACTTGGTTAATCGTTTAGATTAATAACCGAAACAGGTTGTCACGTATTTTATTTGTGTAATTTTGTAACGTTTTGTAGAAGTTTCTCCTAATAATTATTTTGATAATAATAGCATCGATTTCAATTCTCAGCTATTACCTCGAAGCCCATCCATGAATGGCTGTTTGTGATCATGTAAAAGAAGTCTGTTTGTGACTGAACGAAACGCTGTGAATAAGATATCTATACAGTGTTCATCACAGGGAATGGAACCTCGGTCCTTAAACTTGCGACCCCTAGTGGCATGGCGGTAAATCTGTAGGTTTATTGCATTTGGAATAGGTCTTTGGTACCTGCGGTTGGATAAGCACAAGTAATCCAGAAAAAAAAACACAACAACCTTAAACCTACAGCTGAGGTCGCGTGCCCCCCTCTCGTACAGCAACAAGCCTACGGATTTATGATGTTAAAATCAGGGGTTCGATTCCTCTCGGTTGGCTCCGACGTGGCTTTGCTATAATAAAAACACAGCTGTGGTCACAGGGATCAGTCATACAAAGAAAGAAGTAACAGGTGACAAGAACCTATATAAAAGTAGTTCTAATTTCTTAAGGCTAAGTAAAAGTTTTTTGCAAAATGAAATATGTTGATTCATTTGTAGTTTGGTTGGTTAAGGTTATTTTATTTGCAAATCTTATGTAGTTTGAGTGCTTAACTTATACCATTTTATATACATGATTTAATGTGCAGAATTTTGGTATTTTTCATAGCAAAACATTTCAAATAAATCCCGCACAAATTTGTTTGATTGTTTGTTTGTTTGAATTTCGCGCAAAGCTACTTGAGGGCTATCTGTGCCAGCCGTCCCTAATTTAGTTATGGCAGCTAGTCATCACCGCCCACTGCAAATTCTTGGGCTACTCTCTTACCAACGGCTATCTGCGCTATCAGTGATAGACCAGAGGAAAGAAAACTAGCCAACAGCAACCACTGACAATCTGGGGGAATCTTTCACCAACCACTAGTGAAATTGACTGTCATACGATAACCTTACTACAGCTGCGAGGGTGATCATATTTGTTGAAGGAACTTTGAGTCAGTGACTCTCAGGTTGCAAGTCGAATTCCTTGACCACTAGGCTATGCTAGGCCATTTAACAATGAGGAATTCTGAAACAGCCAGCATTATAGACTTTATAACATAACACGTTACACTAGTATATAACGGAGAATTCCTGAAGGAGGTAACACTATATAGTTTACAACAGAACACGTTACACTAGAACATATTTGGTTTTTGGTTTGGCGTGTTTTGAATATTACGCAAAGCTACAGAAGGGCTATCTGCGTTAGCCGTCCATAAGTTAGCAGTGTAAGACTGGAGGGAAGGCAACTAGTCATCACCACCCACCGCCAACTCTTGGGTTACTCTTTTACCAATGAACAGTGGAAATTACTGTCACATTATAACGCCCCGACGGCTAAAAAGGCGAGCATGTTTGGTGTGACGGGGATTCGAATCCGCGACCCTCAGATTACGAGTCGAATGCCTTAACCCACCTGACCATACAGAGCCAGAACATAATGGACAGTTCTGAAGGAGCTGACAATATAGAATATTGCATCGCACAACATGTGGTCTTAAAACAGATAGCAATACAAATTCTTAAATAGCAAACAATATGGAAATGTGGAGAATTCTTAGCTATTAATTACAACAAAGTAACAATAACAAGTCTTGAAATAGTTAGCAATTTTAAAGTTTCTAAAGATATTAGTCCAAGACTAAAAATATTTTTAACATTAACACGTGCAATTTGAACATGACACCTGTGGAGAGGACTTTACGTTTCAAAATGTCAAACAAAGGGTTTTTTTCATGTTCTTTATCACAGGAGATATGTTAGTTTTATAATAATCTTAGTTCTATACAACGAATCGTATGTCAACCTGTGAAAGAAACAAGAAACCTCTAAGAACTTCTTCATTTTCCGAATGGACTCTCTGGATAAAACTGAAGTAACACGTAATTTCATCTGACAAAACGACCAATGCTGGTAAGCCGAACGTGAGTAATGAATTAAGCAAATTATTTATTCTTTGTTTAATTAAAGCGGTATTTCACATAGATAGTAGATATTAACATACTATTAGGCCTAACATTATGCCATCACGTACTCGATTGAAAGGATTAAGCTACTGATTGGAGGAAGAATTCTAATTAATCTTAAATCACTTTGTTGTGTCGAATCTGGTTCCCAGTGACTCAGGGTTCGATTGCTAAGTTGAAATCGTGAAGTAATTTAAGTAATTAATTTGATTTTTATGGAAATAATCGTATATTGAATGAATAGCTACCTTTCTCAAAAAACGTTATGATCCTGGAACTTCTAGTGAAACTAGTTATTACGTTGTTTTGTATATACCAACTGAAAACAGAATAAACTATATACAATTAAAATTCTGGAAAGTGTTCGGATTTTTCTGGATTACATAACGAAAGTGGATAACAATGAAAAAAAAATCGTTTGGCACGTGATTCGATGTATTTGATATGAAAGAATAAACAGCTTAGTAATGAAGTCGCTATACAAATACTACCATATTTAATATTTTGTTGAAGGGCGTGTATTATTTGGGCAAACAATAGAAGCAAACGTATATGTGTCATTTGTCCTTGTTGAATGTTGAATATAGATTTTCTTTGTTCCCAAAACATATTATTCTCAAATTGTATTACACTTCGTAATGATAATCAGGGTGCAACTCGCATTACGTTGTGAAACACACTTCTAAGCTTCTATTATAATGCTCAGTAACAAGGCATTCGACTCGTAATCTTAGGGTCGCGGGTTCGAATCCCAGTCGCACCAAACATGCTCACCTTTTCAGCCGTGGGGGCGTTATAATGTGGCGGTCAATCCCACCATTCGTTGGTAAAAGAGTAGTCCAAGAGTCGGCGGTGGGTGGTGATGACTAGCTGCCTTCCCTCTAGTCTTACACTGCTAAATTAGAGACGGCTAGCGCAGATAGCCCTCGTGTAGCTTTGCGAGAAATTCAAAACAAACCAAACCAAATCCAAAGACTCTCCATTGCACGTGGACGTCGGTTTCCTATGCATACTGGTTGAATTTCTCTCACGTCAATTAAGAACACCGAAGATGTCGTGCTTTTTAAGTCTGTGATTAGTCTCACCGTACTAATGTTTGGAAGTAGCTGTAGCACTTGTCTCAGTCATAACTCTATCCGAAAGAATTGCACTGTCTTATGGCCGCGAAATAGACGTGAAAAAAACATATAGTACTAATTAAAGGCTCTTACCCTTTTTACAGTCTGGTTCAGTAATTATACACGTGGATGAGCCCTTGTACGTCTCCTTTCGAAATTATACCACGAACTACTTTTTAACGTACGTTTTTCGTGATTTCTTTGCTTACGAATAAAACAGGATTTTAATGACTTAAGGCAAACATGAACACAATTATGTTTTAGTAACTGTAGCTAAAAATCACAAGTGAAAACGTGGATGAATTATAAAACTTTTATGAATTTACTTTGTTCTTGTTTCTTTAACCTGGTCACCAGAAAAGTATCACACAGTTCAACGTCATAACGTACAACACATCAAATTACAGCCGAGTTTATTAACATTCTAATAACACCAGCACGCTACCAAGTAAAAAACATAATGGTTATAAGTTAGGCTGAAACAATTAGTTAAATAAATAGGAAAATAATTGATCAGATATGAAATATAAAAATATTCGCTTAAAAAGGTAAAGTGATGAAAGTCAATTACACACATGAAAAGAAGATTGCTCTGGTGGCTAGAAATATAACTAACCTCTTTGCAAGATGAAATATACATTATCTCTGTATATGTGATATATATATATATATATTCAGTAAGAGTGTGTATGTGTGTTATTTTCTTATAGCAAAGCCACATTGGGCTATCTGCTGAGTCCACCGAGGGGAATCGAACCCTTGATTTTAGCATTGTAAATCCGAAGACTTACGGCTGTCCCAACGGGGGATATTCAGTGAAGAGAGATTTTATAGTAAATAAATCACTTTTACGCTCTGGTGGTTTTCTGTTTTTTAGAAGGTTCTTTGTCTTCTGATTTCCTTCAGCTGATACAACAATCTGATTAATTGTTCCGTGACTGATATATGACTAAAAAGGTGCAGTATCTTCAGATAGATTTTTAATAATGTTCGGCTACGTTGGTGGCAAACATCAACTTTTGTTTTTTTTAAAGAAACTGTTAGGAACAAGCACCTACAAGCTCAGTTTCGATAACTTACAACTAAGTTGAGAGCAAATACCTACAGATTTAGTTTCAAAAACATAGAGCTCCGTTGAGAGCAAACATTAAGGAGTAGAAATTATTTTCTTATTTCTTAATATTTAAACGTGCAGTATTTTGATACATTTTAAAAAATACACACATTTTTAGTGGGCTTATTTGTTTTTTTGAATTTCGCGCAAAGATACACGAGGACTATCTGCGCCAGCCGTCCCTAATTTAGCAGTGTAAGACTAGAGGGAAGACAGATAGTCATCACTGGAATAGCGAAGTATTGTCAAAAACAAAATATTTTGCTCGGTTTACCATTTAGCACCAATTTGGTAATTTCGCGTAACACATCGTTACTCAACATTACAGGAGAAATAAACAAGTAATCCTTCTCCAAACACACGAGTTCATGTTCTTCACACCATGACAAACGAAACTTAGGTAAAAATGTAAAAATAATTAACGATAAACAGCAGATCAAAAAACCGATAATTTTTCCCTTCTGACTGCGTTAGATCACAATCTAGCTTGATTAAGTTTTGTTTTAAATTTCAAAGCTCTTCGAGGAGTATCTGTGCTAGTCGTCTCTAATTTAGCAGTGTAAGACTAGATAGAAGGCAGCTACTCATCACCACCCACCGCCAACTTTTGGGCTACTCTTTTACCAACGAATAGTGGGATTGACCGTCACGTCATAACGCCTCCACTGTTGAAAGGGCGAGCATGTTTGGTGTGACAGAGATTCGAACCGGCGACTCTCAGATTGTGGGTCGAGCGCTTTAACCACCTGGCCATGCCGGGGCCTCTAGCTTGAACTAATGAGGTTTTAAAAATCATTTAATTGAAACAAATTGTTGTTGCTTTTTGTGAAATTTTGTGTAAAGGTATTCGAAGGCTATCTATGGTGTCCGATCCTCATTTTGAAGCGATAGAGGAACACCTCTTTGACTTCACCCGCCGCTAACTCGTCGGCTACTCTAATTGAACATGGAAACTTTACCATCAATTTTACAAAAGAAACAAAGCCCTAAAATACGTAGTAATATTTACTTTCTTGACGGTAACGGGAGGCGAACCATGGAACCTTAGGTCGACAGTTCGGCATATTAACCACTGGATCGCATTTGATTAAAAATCGCTTAGCATAAAGTAATGCACTCTATCTAGAATACTTTTGAGTAAACATTTTGTGTATGTTTCGTGTTCTCAACTGTTGAAAGGAGAGAATCTACTTATTTAACAGTGGACACACAAACTTCATTTTTTTGTATAACTCCAAAGAATATGTAGCATAAGCTTCCATTCTATGTTACGATTGGTGGGGCATATGGATATCTTTTTATATATGGTTTACCTCGTAAGGCATAGTAATGGTGTATGTTGTTCTTAAGTTAGAACTACAAATGCATATCATAGGTGTTTTTTTTCACTTATTTTCAAACTTGCTTTGTTGTGGGCTCTGTAATCCGAGGGTCACCGGTTCGAATCCCAGTCACACCAAATATTGTCGTCCTTTCAGTCGTGTGGGAGTAATAATAATGCGACGGTCAATCCCACTGTTCTTTGGTAAAAGAGTAGCCCAAGAGTTGGCGGTGGGTGGTGATGACTAGCTTCTTTCATATAGTCTTACACTGCTAAATTAGGGACAACTAGCGCAGATAGGCCTCGTGTAGCTTTGCAAGAAAAAAACAACAACAAATTCTAGGCTCTAAGGAAACACTTCTACTATAATATATAACACACTAAGTATAAGCCACTAGAGAAGCAAGACATTTGACACCAAACTTTACATTTTGACTGACGAGAATAAATTAGTTTTAATAGTTGTTTCTAAACTCCAGGCCAGATCTCTTGCTTAGAGCACCGATAGAATAAAATATAGATTGACATAATTAAAGCTATAATTAATATCAAAGATCTTTACGCACCGGTAATCTTAAACATAAGAAATGTATGGTCTTGATGACATAATGAAGACATTCTCAAAAAGGTGTATCATTGTTAGTCGTCACTGAGTCACTCAACTCAGTATTATGTAAGTGCCTAAAACAAAATGTGTTCCACCATAAACAGGTTCGCAGCTAATACAATTTTCAAAACAACTGGTTTTGTCCTTGAGTTTTGTGAGTTTGTGTTAGAATATTATTAAATAACATAAAATTATTTTTTCAAACAATAATATACTGTATCCTTTCTTTCTGTATAGAACTAAGACCTGCCTTACGATTATTATTAAATAAAATGAATACCTCCAAGCAGTCATGTACTGTATCCTTTCATTTTAGTACTAAGACCTGCGTTACGATCGTTTATTATTAAATAACATAAAATTAATCTTTCTAAACAATAATGCACTGCAACATTTTCCAAGGTAATTTTCTCTACAGTCTTTTAATACTTTCAAAAAAATCTATAATTCGATATCCGGTTATGTTAGTATCCCTTATTTAAGTTTTTTACATTGGTTTTAAGTTTTTTTGTGCCTCTTTAATGTTTACCACAATTAGTACCTAAAACAGTGGTGAGTAATAGAGTTAACCTATGATCAGATAACATGCTTTCGTGTTTTTTTATGTTGCTCTATTCAAAGTTACGCCTTTTAACTCTGGGATAATGCTTGTAAAATGGAAACACTATATCTATTATATGTTTTTTTTTGTATTTTATAAACTAGATTTCTTACAGTGTTCTTCGATTGCTAATATATACTTTTCAAGCAATTATTGTCGTATTTTCAATGTAATCCTGTTTTGAGTTACGCGACACTTCATTAAATAAATCTGAGGGTCGCGGGTTCGAATCTCCGTCATACCAAACATGCTCGTTCTTTCATCCGCGGGAACGTTATAACGTGACAGCAAATCCCACTATTCGTTGGTAAAAGAGTAGCCTAAGAGTTGGCGGTGTGCGCTGATGAGTAACTGCCTTCCCTCTGGTCTTACACAGCTAAATTAGGGACGGCTAGTTCAGACAGCCCTCGTGTAGCTTTGCGTGAAATTCAAAACAAACCAAATCGAATCCTCGTGACTCCAAACATACTCGCCCTTACAGCCGTGGAGACGTTATAAACTTACGGTCAATCCTCGTGTTGCTTTGCATGAAATAAAACAAAAGTAATCTTTTCTTATTTATTTATATGGTAGAAATGTTGTTTCTATCGATTTTATTAATCTATGGGAATATTACGAAACATACTAAACTCTTTTAACACAATATTAATATCAGGTTAACCATTAAAATCACTTTAAACTATAATTCCATCACTTTAAATTATTTCACAGTATTTATTCATACTTTATTCATACGGGTTTTTCCTTTAAACTATGATTGACTTCCTATTTTACTTTACTTCCTATTAAACATGCAGTCACAGAGTAATCTTGTTACCACGATACTTGCATGTATACTTAGGCCTAGTGATTGATACTTACGAACTATCGCTTAGATCGAAAAGCTTAGAAGCACGCCTATATTAAAGATGTACATTTCGGCTACTGAAAAAGCCTACATCTAGGCCTAATTATGTAATTCGATTGGTAAGAACACGGGAATCATAAGAACAAACACACAGTTTGTAGGACTGTGATGCAGTAAAACAATTACACAGACCAAACTGTAGGGGTTGAATGATTGTATGCACCATACCCTACACCTAAAATGAAGAGGGGATGTATACCCCCATCACCCACAGGATCTACGCCCCTGTCTACAACAGCAGTCGTGTATAAATATTTTTCATGTATAAGCAGTTACTTTACTATCTTAAGAAATTTCTGTACCTCCATTGGGTAAGAGATAGATTTACGGATTTATCATGCTAAACTCTGGGGCTCAGTTCCGCATAGTGGACAGAGTGCAAATACTCTCTTTGTGTATCTTTTCACAAAGGAAAAAATTCTGAAGTAGTTTCCTTAAGTCCCTCTGGTGGCCAAAGTTTCATTTATAAGGCTTATTCAAGCCACTTTAAGGATGCGATTACCTTGCCTTGTTTAATTCGTGTTGCGTGTTTGCTTTTGTTGGCGAACTCTACACCAAACTTTGGAGCTCGCAAGACCAAGTGTGACAGGAAAACTCGGACCCGGCTGGACGATATCCTAATGTGCATGGTGTTGTCCCATACCAATGGGGAAGGAGGGATGGGAAAACACACCTGGAAAATTCTTCAGATGTGGAAAAGTCCAAGGATATCGTTGAATTAGACTCGTTAAACTGGATTTCGTTCTCTTTTCTCCACTCTTCCAGTTAGAGGGTTCGATGTTTGAAACTGTGTTCATACCCAATTAACGTGCGAGTGTCATAACAGGTGCGTGGGGGGTCTTAAACCACACAGCAGAGAAGATGCCAGTATTTCATACCAGCCTCATTAAAAACACACCATAAAACTGGGCCCGTCATGGCGCTCGACTAGTCATCTGAGGGTCGCAGGTTCAAATTCTCGTCATATCAAACGTGCTTGACCTTTCAGCAATGGGGACGTTATAATGGTACGATAAATCCCACTAGTTGTTGGTAAAACAGAAGATGAAGAACTGGTAGAGGGTGGTGATGACTAGCTGCCTTCCCTCTAGTCTTACACTGCTAAATTAGGAACGACTAGCGCAGATAGCCCTCGAGTAGCTTTGTGCGAAACTCAAACTTAACAAACCAAAATTTGTTTTGAATTTCTGTGTTCGCCGTCCCTAATTTAGCAGTGTAAGACTAGAAGGAAGGCAGTTAGTCATCACCACCCACCGCCAACTTTTGGGCTACTCTTTTACCAATGAATAATGGGATTGTTCGTCACGTTATAACACCCCCATTGCTGAAAGGGGGAGCATGTTTGGTGCGACCGGAATTCGAACTCGCGACCCTCGGATTACGAGTCGAACGCCTTAACACGCTTGGCCATGCCGGGCCCCCAAAGAAACTAAAAGTCTATTAACATGCGTATTAATAACATTTCAAAACAAACTTAAAAAACAAAACTCTCTTAATTATATAAAGTATAACTGGTTTATACTCACTTGCTACTGAAAGCATGTTTTAAGTTCTTACTTATCTTAAAGTTAAATTGAATTTCAACGAAAAAAACTATTGAAAACTAATTTTAGTCTCGATGAATTTAAATATACACATTTCTTCTCTGTTTTAACTTCGCGCAAAACTACTCAAGGGTTATCTGCTCTAACTGCTCCCTAAGTTATAAGAGGGAATAAATGGAAAGGAGTTAGTCTAAACAACTCACTGTCAACTCCTGAGCTGTCATTTGTTCATTACAATTGTAATCCGTGACACCTCCACTGTTCATTAATAAAGCATCCGTTCTAGTTTCGGTCTGACTCACGAGAGTGCATGATAGTGACAATGTTTTTAATCTTTTGAGAGCAGCGCTATTCCTCTTATAAATTGTTTTCTTAATTAATGGAAATTGTATTAGTTTGCTTAATAATTTACAAGCGTGTGTTTTTCTTATAACGAAGCCACAGCGGGCTATCTGCTGAGCCCACCGAGGGGCATCGAACACCTGAGTTTAGCATTGTAAATCCGGAGACATACCGCTGTACTTGCGGGGGGCTAATAATTTGTAAGAAGGATGCTATTTTGATCTCCAAAAAACACAAACAAAAATTATTAATATTATAACAACATCAGTTTATAACGAGTTCACCAGACATTGTTTTAAAAGCCAGGAAACATTCTTGTGTTTGGATTTCTATTGGTTGAGAACAGTTCAAAAGCTAACATAATATAATGTGTGTGTGAAGTAATATAACTTCGAAGTAGCCAAGAAATCGACTAAATGTTTGTAATTCTGAAAACTTAGCAGTAGAGACTCTGAAATTCTAATTGCTGGTTGAACAGAATTGAGGCAAACACTGTATACGAACTTGTAACATTCTACACATTATATGTGTGTCAGCTAGTGGAAAAACAATCGTCCTATTATGTGTAATTATCTCAGTCTTGGTACATATAGCTGCTATTGATCGAGAAATCACTATAGCAACGTGTATTATATTATGAATATACCAGGACTTACTAAGCAGGATCACCTAGTTTGGGCATACATATATTTCAATAAACAAACCTGAGCTAGATATAAATCGATAATTGACTTTGTTATGAAGTAGTGTCATCCTTATAATAATTTATTGTTTAATTATAATCTCTGAAATATAAACCAGTAAAAAATCAACATACATGTTATTTCAGTAACTTATAACCAACATTCTACTGATATTTGATTGAATTATAACCAACATTCTACTGATATTTCATTGAATTATAACCAACATTCTACTGATATTTGATTGAATTATAACCAACATTCTACTGATATTTGATTGAATTATAACCACATTCTACTGATATTTGATTGAATTATAATCAACATTCTACCGGTATTTGATTGAATTATAACTAACATTCCACTGATATTTGACTGAATTATAACCAACATTCTACTGATATTTGATTGAATTGTAACCAACATTCTACTGATATTTGATTGAATTGTAACCAACATTCTACTGATATTTGATTGAATTGTAACCAACATTCTACTGATATTTGACTGAATTATAACCAACATTCTACTGATATTTCATTGAATTATAACCAACATTCTACTGGTATTTGATTGAATTATAACCAACATTTTACCGATATTTGACTGAATTATAACCAACATTCTACTGATATTTGATTGAATTATAACCAACATTCTACTGATATTTGATTGAATTATAACCAACATTCTACTGATAATTGATTGAATTATAACCAACATTATACTGATATTTGATTGAATTGTAACCAACATTATACTGATATTTGATTGAATTGTAACCAACATTCTACTGATATTTGATTGAATTATAACCAACATTATACTGATATTTGATTGAATTATAACCAACATTCTACTGATATTTGATTGAATTATAACCAACATTCCACTGATATTTGACTGAATTATAACCAACATTCTACTGATATTTGATTGAATTACAACCAACATTCTACTGATATTTGATTGAATTACAACCAACATTCTACTGATATTTGATTGAATTATAACCAACATTCTACCGATATTTGATTGAATTATAACCAACACTCTACTGATATTTGATTGACTTATAACCAACACTCTACTGATATTTGATTGAATTATAACCAACATCCTACTGATATTTGTTTGAATTATAACCAACATTCTACTGGTATTTGATTGAATTATAACCAACATCCTACTGAAATTTGATTGAATTATAACCAACATTTTACTGGTATTTGATTGAATTATAACCAACATTCTACTGATATTTGATTGAATTATATCCAACATTCTACTAATATTTGATTGAATTGTAACCAACATTCTACTGGTATTTGATTGAATTATAACCAACACTCTACTGATATTTGATTGCCATGTGGTAAAACATATTGTAATTTGTACAATAATTTTAAAGACGATAAAACAGCATGTATATTGTTAATCAACAGAGAAGTTAAATATTTATAAAAAATATTCAAAGATAATGTAAACCTATCACCAAATTAGTATGGTTATTAAAAGTGCGCCAAATGGCACGTGTATATAGAATATGGTACAGCTTTGTATATGATACTGTACATTTCGTTTCAGTTGAAGGTGACAAGAGAATCTTTTGTAGCCAGTTTGATATGTTACTGTATCTTTAAAACCGTGAGCCTGAACGCACCAATGAAACTTACTCACGTTACAGGACTATCTATTGTGTGACGTATTGTATTTCATATTAACAGACTATTTTAGCACCATCGTATTGTGTGAGAACGTTATCACAAGCCGTATTGTTTAACGACCAAATATATTTCTAATCTAATTCTTTTGTGGATACGTATTAGTGGCTACGCATGGCCAAGTGGTTAAGGCACTCGACTCCTAAACCGCGGGTCACGGGTCAAATCCCCGACACACCAAATATGCTCACCCTTTCAGCCGTAAGGGCGTTATAAGTGACGGTTAATCCTACTATTAGTTGGTAAAAGAGTTGCCCAAGAGTTGGCGGTGGATGGTGATGACTAGCTGCCTTCCCTCTAGTCTTACAGTGCTAAATTAGGGACGGCTAGCGGAGATAGCCCTCGTGTAGCTTTGCTCGAAATTAAAAAACAAATAAACAAACCAATAATGGTTTGTTTCGTGTTTTGTTTTTCACATCATGCTCGTGATGGTATGATGCTCTTAACTGATAATTATAGCACTTGTTAAGGTCTTACCAATACCATAAAATTATTTCAATCTCAATGAATTAATAATTTAAAAACTTCATCTAAAAGTGAAAAAAGTGTACAATTAAACGTGTAATGAATTTGGAGAATGGTTTTACCAGTAAGTTTTCTGTAGAACCAGTGAGTAGTGTAAAAGCACGGATAGTTATTTCAGTAATATCAGCCACTTATTATTCGGAAGTCAGTATAAAACATGTAAAGTCGCCTGGCCATTGAGATTCAATTAAAAACTCAAATTACAACACATGTCTACAAAGAAAACAATTTGAAAGTTAAGTATGTCGTAAGTTACGAACTCGCGGGTTCCATGTTATAGAAACTTTCATGTCTGGGAAACACCTTATGAAAAGGAACATAGGTTTAAGATAAACTTAAACAGTTACGTAACTGAAGAAATACTGTTGAAAGGTAAGTTAAAAATATTAAATCGTTAAAATAAGAAGAAACAAAACAACAACAGATGAAACGTTAAAGCTTTCTACAGACGAATATCTATCTGTTCATCAGGGGCACATTGCCCTTATCCAAAATAAAGACAAGTCTCCCTGTGTGTTTTCTTATCCAAAGCCACATCAGGCCATCTGCAGAGTCCAAGAAGTAGTGGTAAAACACACAAGGAACGAAGTAGTGGTAAAACACACAAGGAACGAAGTAGTGGTAAAACACACAAGAAACGAAGTAGTGATAAAACACACAGGGAACGAAGTGGTGGTAAAACACACAGGGAACGAAATGTGGTAAAACACACAAGAAACGAAGTAGTGGTAAAACACACAAGAAACGAAGTAGTGGTAAAACACACGAGGAAAGAAGTAGTGGTAAAACACACGAGGAACGAAGTAGTGGTAAAACACACGAGGAACGAAATGTGGTAAAACACACAGGGAAAGAAGTAGTGGTAAAACACACAGGGAACGAAGTAGTGGTAAAACACACAGGGAACGAAGTAGTGGCAAAACACACGAGGAACGAAGTAGTGGTAAAACACACGAGGAACGAAGTAGTGGTAAAACACACGAGGAACGAAGTAGTGATAAAACACACAGGGAACGAAGTAGTGATAAAACACACAGGGAACGAAGTAGTGGTAAAACACACAGGAACGAAGTAGTGGTAAAACACACAAGGAACGAAATGTGGTAAAACACACAAGAAACGAAGTAGTGGTAAAACACACGAGGAACGAAATGTGGTAAAACACACAGGGAAAGAAGTAGTGGTAAAACACACAGGGAAAGAAGTAGTGGTAAAACACACAAGGAACGAAGTAGTGGTAAAACACACAGGGAAAGAAGTAGTGGTAAAACACACAGGGAACGAAGTAGTGGTAAAACCACACAAGTAGTGGTAAAACACACAGGGGAAGGAAAACGAAGTAGTGGTAAAACACACAAGAAACGAAGTAAGGATAAAACACACAGGAACGAAGTGGTGGTAAAACACACAGGGGAACGAAATGTGGTAAACACACAAGAAACAAGTAGTGGTAAAACACACAAGGAACAAGTAGTGGTAAAACACACAAGAAACCAAGTAGTGGTAAAACACACGAAGAAACAAAGTAGTGGTAAAACACACAAGGAACGAAGTAGTGGTAAAACACACACAAGTAGTGGTAAAACACACGAAACGAGTGGTGTGGTAAAACACACGAGGAACAAGTAGTGGTAAAACACACGAGGAACGAAGTAGTGGTAAAACACACGAGGAACAAGAAATGTGGTAAAACACACAGGGAACAAGTAGTGGTAAAACACAGGAACGAAGTAGTGGTAAAACACACAAGGAACGAAGTAGTGGTAAAACACACGAGGAACGAAGTAGTGGTAAAACACACGAGGAACGAAGTAGTGGTAAAACACACGAGGAACGAAGTAGTGGTAAAACACACAGGAACGAAGTAGTGGTAAAACACACGAGGAACGAAGTAGTGGTAGAATACACAAGGAACGAAGTAGTGGTAAAACACACGAGGAAAGAAATGTGGTAAAACACACAAGAAACGAAGTAGTGGTAAAACACACGAGGAACGAAACGTGGTAAAACACACAGGAACAGAAGTAGTGGTAAAACACACGAGGAACAAGTAGTGGTAAAACACAAAAAAACACACAGGAAACGAAGTAGTGGTAAAACACACAGGAAACGAAGTAGTGGTAAAACACACAGGGAACGAAGTAGTGGTAAAACACACAGGAACGAAGTAGTGGTAAAACACACAAGGAACGAAGTAGTGGTAAAACACACAGGGAACGAAGTAGTGGTAAAACACACAGGGAAAGAAGTAGTGGTAAAACACACAAGGAACGAAGTAGTGGTAAAACACACGAGGAACGAAGTAGTGGTAAAACACACGAGGAACGAAGTAGTGATAAAACACAGAGGGAACGAAGTGGTGGTAAAACACACAGGAACGAAGTAGTGGTAAAACACACAGGGAAAGAAGTGGTGGTAAAACACACAGGGAAAGAAGTGGTGGTAAAACACACAGGGAACGAAGTGGTGGTAAAACACACAGGGAACGAAGTGGTGGTAAAACACAAAAGAAACGAAGTGGTTTTAAAACACACAAAAGTAATCACAAAAACTGCAAAACGAAAAATATAAATTTAAAATTTCCTGTGTACCCCACATGAACTTAATGAACCTCTACACCTATGTTGATGAAGATACATGCACAATCGACGAAGTAGTAGCAGGAACATGCAAAAGACGGTTGTATCGTGATATTATATTTATATAACTTTAGACAAAGTACACAGCTAAAAGAAATACAGTTTCTATTTTCTCTGTTGTTTTTTATCTTTTAGTGACATCATTTTAAAAGGGCTCGCTCTCGTAATTCATTCTTTCATGAGCTAGAAAAATTCTACCATAACTTTATGTTTCATCGAGAAAATATATATGTATTTATTGGGTTTTAGTTGCTAACGGTGTAAGTTGTGATAATTTATTATATTTTGAACCATTTCGCTCTTTGTATCAATAGACAAATCCGTGGATGTGTAGCGTTTTGGGTCTGTGTCTTTCTTACTGTCACTGAAATACGGATGAACGATGTAAGAGCAAATGCGATCTGATTGCGCTTACAGTAAATGTTTTAAATAATTATTTTAAAAGAAGAACCAGATACTAAAAATAGCCTATTGCATGCATTAAATAAATCAGTGTTATATATGCGATCAGACGTAATGTTTGAAGCTATAAGTTAGTTTGTTTGTTTTTGTGAATTTCGCACAAAGCTACACGAGGGCTATCTGAGCTAGCCGTCCCTAATTTAGCAGTGTAAGACCAGAGGGAAGGGAGCTAGTCATCACCGCCCACCGCCAAATCTTGGGCTACTCTTTTACCAACGAATAGTGGAATAGACCGTCATATTATAACGCCCCCATGGCTAAAAGAGCGAGCATGTTTAGTGCGACTGGGATTCGAACCCGCGCCCCTCAGATGAGGAGTCGAACATCTTTACCCACATGGCCACGCCGCCGGGCCCAGAGAAGAGTAAACTGTCTATTTATAATCATATTAAGATTTCTTTATTGTACTTTCTTTTGGTTCGTGTTCCAACGCAACATCCATACTGTTTTGCTTGAATAAGTTTCGTCAGACGTTCAGTTTAGAACGCTGAATCTCTGTTCCAATTTTAAATGAGATTTGTTTAATGTTGCAGTCTAAAAATATATAATATGTAGTCGTGAAGGAAATGCACTTCACGTACAAAGTATTTGTTATGTGATTAGAATACTGATAAATCTTTCGTTCGTGCTATAGAGAAGGCTGATGAGCGGGGTAACCCGTTTTCTTTATAACCACGAACAACACGGAACTGCTTTTAAAAGGAAACAGAAATAAGGCACTTTTGGCAGATAGAAGGTTTAACTGATTTTAATTCAGTTAAGTCACTTTTCCATAGAACGTTTAACTGTTTTAGACCAAAAATACATCAAAACATTATACTGATAAGTTTGATGTGTGAAACACAATATCATCCAATTGGAAACTGTGAGTATGGTGACAACACAAGATCATCCGACTGGAAACTGTGAGTATGGTAACAACGCAAGATCATCCAACTGGAAACTGTGAGTATGGTAACAACGCAAGATCATCCAACTGGAAACTGTGAGTATGGTAACAACGCAAGATCATCCAACTGGAAACTGTGAGTATGGTAACAACGCAAGATCATCCAACTGGAAACTGTGAGTATGGTGACAACACAAGATCATCCAACTAAAAACTGTGAGTATGGTGACAACACAAGATCATCCAACTGGAAACCGTGAGTATGGTGACAACACAAGATCATCCAACTGGAAACTGTGAGTATGGTGACAACACAAGATCATCCAACTGGAAACTGTGAGTATGGTGACAACACAAGATCATCCAACTGGAAACTGTGAGTATGGTGACAACACAAGATCATCCAATTGGAAACTGTGAGTATGGTGACAACACTAGATCATCCAATTGAAAACTGTGAGTATGGTGACAACACAAGATAATCCAATTGGAAACTGTGAGTATGGTGACAACACAAGATCATCCAACTGGAAACTGTGAGTATGGTGACAACGCAAGATCATCCAACTGGAAACTGTGAGTATGGTGACAACACAAGATCATCCAATTGGAAACTGTGAGTATGGTGACAACACAAGATCATCCAACTGGAAACTGTGAGTATGGTGACAACGCAAGATCATCCGACTGGAAACTGTGAGTATGGTGACAACACAAGATCATCCAATTGGAAACTGTGAGTATGATGACAACACAAGATCATCCGACTGGAAACTGTGAGTATGGTGACAACGCAAGATCATCCAACTGGAAACTGTGAGTATGGTGACAACACAAGATAATCCAATTGGAAACTGTGAGTATGATGACAACACAAGATCATCCGACTGGAAACTGTGAGTATGGTAACAACGCAAGATCATCCAACTGGAAACTGTGAGTATGGTGACAACACAAGATCATCCAACTGGAAACTGTGAGTATGGTGACAACACAAGATCTTCCAACTGGAAACTGTGAGTACGGTGACAACACAAGATAATCCAATTGGAAACTGTGAGTATGGTGACAACACAAGATCATCCAACTGGAAACTGTGAGTATGGTGACAACGCAAGATCATCCAACTGGAAACTGTGAGTATGGTGACAACACAAGATCATCCAATTGAAAACTGTGAGTATGGTGACAACACAAGATCATCCAACTGGAAACTGTGAGTATGGTGACAACGCAAGATCATCCGACTGGAAACTGTGAGTATGGTGACAACACAAGATCATCCAATTGGAAACTGTGAGTATGATGACAACACAAGATCATCCGACTGGAAACTGTGAGTATGGTGACAACACAAGATCATCCAACTGGAAACTGTGAGTATGGTGACAACACAAGATAATCCAATTGGAAACTGTGAGTATGGTGACAACACAAGATCATCCAATTGGAAACTGTGAGTATGGTGACAACACAAGATCATCCAACTGGAAACTGTGAGTATGGTGACAACACAAGATCATCCAACTGGAAACTGTGAGTATGGTGACAACACAAGATCATCCAACTGGAAACTGTGAGTATGGTGACAACGCAAGATCATCCAACTGGAAACTGTGAGTATGGTGACAACACAAGATAATCCAATTGGAAACTGTGAGTATGATGACAACACAAGATCATCCGACTGGAAACTGTGAGTACGGTAACAACGCAAGATCATCCAACTGGAAACTGTGAGTACGGTGACAACACAAGATCATCCAACTGGAAACTGTGAGTACGGTGACAACACAAGATCATCCAACTGGAAACTGTGAGTATGGTGACAACACAAGATCATCCAACTGGAAACTGTGAGTATGGTGACAACACAAGATCATCCAACTGGAAACTGTGAGTATGGTGACAACACAAGAACATCCAATTGGAAACTGTGAGCATGGTGACAACACAAGATCACACAACTGGAAATGTGAGTATGGTGACAACACAAGATCATCCAACTGGAAACTGTGAGTATGGTGACTAGTTAAGGATCCAAACTCACTCCCAAATAACATGAAATGGTGTATCTCTCGGTACATAATACATACTACATCTATATAAATATGATAGTATCGTCTGTTATGTGTCCATACAACAACTTATCTATATAAATATAATTGTACGATCTGTTGTGTCCATATAACAACTTATCTATATAAATATGATAGTATCGTCTGTTGTGTGTCTATATAACAACTTATCTAAATTAAAATAAAAGTACTATATGTTGTGTGTTCATATAATTATAAAGGTGTGAACCAATCTTCACCAAATTTAGTATAGAGGTTTATTGGGTTTATGGAAAGAAACATACGAACTTCCAGTTTTGTATTTTGCATTTTTTATGGACGTTTAGTGTTATTTTACCACAACTTCACCCAGTCTAAATGGATTTTTACCAGCTTTGGCGCCCCCTACCCAGTAGCTCAGCGGTATGTCTACGGACTTACAACGCTAAGAACCGAGTTTCGATACCCGTGGTGGGCAGAGCACAGATAGCCCATTGTGTAGCTTTGTGCTTAATTCAAAACAACAACAACAACCAACTTTGACATGACCGTTTATTGGATATATGAGGAGATACATAGAAACTTGCGGTTTCACTTTATGGGTGTTTTTCAGAATTATATATAAGGAAAGCATCTTTTCATGTCCTAGGATAACCTTTCATTAATCACGTATTTACATAACTTCTCTTTAGGGAATGGGTTTTTTAGCTAATTATGAACAGAGTAAGGATATTATAGTTTGAAGTTTCGTTATATGTACTTAGGTTATAATAAAATATAAGTCCCCTCCAGTGACACAGCGGTATGTCTGCGGACTTACAACGCTAAAATCCGGGTTTCGATACCCGTGGTGGGCAGAGCACAGATACCCCATTGTGTAGCCTTGTGCTTAATTCAAAACAACAACAACCTCCTAGTGGCTCAGCGGTATGTCTGCGGACTTACAACGCTAAAATCCGGGTTTCGATACCCGAGGTGGGCATAGCACAGATAACCCATTGTGTAGCTTTGTGCTTAATTCAAAACAACAACAACTATAAAATATAAATAGGAAAGCGTGATAAGAAATAGATATAAATGAAAATAATTTACTATTAAACAAACAAACAAACATATATATATATATATATATATATATATACATAATTAAAATACATTAATTGTTTAGTTCATGAACAAAATATTACCAAGAGCAGTCTTACCCAGAACAAAACCGTTTTTGCTCCATTGTACTGCTCCAGCTAAGTTTCCTATTTGACATTGTAAGTCAATTGTTTGTCCTTGGATAACTTCGCTAGCACGTGGTCTCACCCGAAAATACTGTTTCTGGCATACACCTGTAAGTACGAAAGTTAAACAGTGGTTATTCGCTGTATTATATTTTCTATTCTACTTCTATTATCTCATCAGTTTTCGAAAATAAATATTTGTTTCTGCTGAGAAGGCTTTCAATTTATTATCCAGTTAAATTATGGAATTCAGTTGTTTGTTTTACCTGATGACGAAATCCAATTGTTAATATTTAGTAACCCAATAAAAGTTAAATAATAATTAGTTTATTAATATTAATTATTCTGTTTGGTCCTTATTAATATGTTTTTTACAATCACAACACTTGGTACAGAGTATTTGCTGTAGGTTGAACTTGTTGTTAAGTCATTCATATAATTGGATTGATTCTTTTAAATGAAGTTTCCTAGTACAGAGTCAATGAAACATTTTCTTCAGTGAGGGTGAGTCTAATCCCAAGTGAAACGATTGATTAAAACAAGTTGATTTCATGTTGTACATCGAAGATATTGGTTTCAAGTGAACAGTTTTGTCTAGAAGTTTCACGAGTTCACTGTCATACCAGACGCAGAACGTAGATGGCAGCTACTTTAGTGTGATTTAAACATATATATACACACGTATATGGTTTTTATCTGTGTTTGAGTGTTCTATAGTAACATAGTTGCGCAATGAAGCAGATAAAAAACACAAGATAGAAATTTATAAATAACGCCTGTAGTCCGTACAAAAAATATATAGAATATATAGAGTGAAGAAAGGACTATATGGAGAAAAACTGTATGAAATATGCAGGCGATAAAATGTCTTCGTAAAATGCAAATCAACCCATATCAAATGTATAACAGAGTTTAATTTGCAAAGCTTTACTGATATACTGTCTTCTATACCTTAAATGTCTCTCAACATGTCTCATTGGTTGATAATAAGTACGGTAACATTCCAGATGTCTCATTGGTTGATCATAAGTACGGTAACATTCCAGATGGCTCATTGGTTGATAATAAGTACGGTAACATTCCAGATGTCTCAATAGTTGATAATAAGTACGGTAACATTCCAGATGTCTCAATAGTTGATAATAAGTACGGTAACATTCCAGATGTCTCATTGGTTGATCATAAGTACGGAAACATTCCAGATGTCTCATTGGTTGATCATAAGTACGGTAACATTCCAGATGTCTCATTGGTTGATCATAAGTACGGAAACATTCCAGATGTCTCATTGGTTGATCATAAGTACGGAAACATTCCAGATGTCTCATTGGTTGATCATAAGTACGGAAACATTCCAGATGTCTCATTGGTTGATAATAAGTACGGTAACATTCCAGATGGCTCATTGGTTGATAATAAGTACGGTAACATTCCAGATGTCTCATTGGTTGATAATAAGTACGGTAACATTCCAGATGGCTCATTGGTTGATAATAAGTATGGAAACATTCCAGATGGCTCATTGGTTGATAATAAGTACGGTAACATTCCAGATGTCTCATTGGTTGATAATAAGTACGGTAACATTCCAGATGGCTCATTGGTTGATAATAAGTACGGTAACATTCCAGATGGCTCATTGGTTGATAATAAGTACGGAAACATTCCAGATGGCTCATTGGTTGATAATAAGTACGGTAACATTCCAGATGGCTCATTGGTTGATAATAAGTACGGTAACATTCCAGATGTCTCATTGGTTGATCATAAGTACGGTAACATTCCAGATGTCTCATTGGTTGATAATAAGTACGGTAACATTCCAGATGTCTCAATAGTTGATAATAAGTACGGAAACATTCCAGATGTCTCATTGGTTGATCATAAGTACGGTAACATTCCAGATGTCTCATTGGTTGATCATAAGTACGGTAACGTTCCAGATGTCTCATTGGTTGATAATAAGTACGGTAACATTCCAGATGTCTCATTGGTTGATAATAAGTACGGAAACATTCCAGATGTCTCATTGGTTGATAATAAGTACGGAAACATTCCAGATGTCTCATTGGTTGATCATAAGTACGGTAACATTCCAGATGTCTCATTGGTTGATCATAAGTACGGTAACATTCCAGATGTCTCATTGGTTGATAATAAGTACGGTAACATTCCAGATGTCTCAATAGTTGATAATAAGTACGGAAACATTCCAGATGGCTCATTGGTTGATAATAAGTACGGAAACATTCCAGATGTCTCATTGGTTGATCATAAGTACGGTAACATTCCAGATGTCTCATTGGTTGATCATAAGTACGGTAACATTCCAGATGTCTCATTGGTTGATAATAAGTACGGAAACATTCCAGATGTCTCATTGGTTGATCATAAGTACGGTAACATTCCAGATGTCTCATTGGTTGATAATAAGTACGGTAACATTCCAGATGGCTCATTGGTTGATAATAAGTACGGTAACATTCCAGATGTCTCATTGGTTGATAATAAGTACGGTAACATTCCAGATGGCTCATTGGTTGATAATAAGTATGGAAACATTCCAGATGGCTCATTGGTTGATAATAAGTACGGTAACATTCCAGATGTCTCATTGGTTGATAATAAGTACGGTAACATTCCAGATGGCTCATTGGTTGATAATAAGTACGGTAACATTCCAGATGGCTCATTGGTTGATAATAAGTATGGAAACATTCCAGATGGCTCATTGGTTGATAATAAGTACGGTAACATTCCAGATGGCTCATTGGTTGATAATAAGTACGGTAACATTCCAGATGTCTCAATAGTTGATAATAAGTACGGTAACATTCCAGATGTCTCGTTGGTTGATAATATGTACGGAAACATTCCAGATGTCTCATTGGTTGGTAATAAGTACGGTAACATTCCAGATGGCTCATTGGTTGATAATAAGTACGGTAACATTCCAGATGGCTCATTGGTTGATAATAAGTACGGTAACATTCCAGATGGCTCATTGGTTGATAATAAGTATGGAAACATTCCAGATGTCTCATTGGTTGATAATAAGTACGATAACATTCCAGATGTCTCATTGGTTGATAATAAGTACGATAACATTCCAGATGTCTCAATAGTTGATAATAAGTACGGTAACATTCCAGATGTCTCAATAGTTGATAATAAGTACGGAAACATTCCAGATGTCTCATTGGTTGATCATAAGTACGGTAACATTCCAGATGTCTCATTGGTTGATCATAAGTACGGTAACGTTCCAGATGTCTCATTGGTTGATAATAAGTACGGTAACATTCCAGATGTCTCAATAGTTGATAATAAGTACGGAAACATTCCAGATGGCTCATTGGTTGATAATAAGTACGGAAACATTCCAGATGTCTCATTGGTTGATCATAAGTACGGTAACATTCCAGATGTCTCATTGGTTGATCATAAGTACGGTAACATTCCAGATGTCTCATTGGTTGATAATAAGTACGGTAACATTCCAGATGTCTCAATAGTTGATAATAAGTACGGAAACATTCCAGATGGCTCATTGGTTGATAATAAGTACGGAAACATTCCAGATGTCTCATTGGTTGATCATAAGTACGGTAACATTCCAGATGTCTCATTGGTTGATCATAAGTACGGTAACATTCCAGATGTCTCATTGGTTGATAATAAGTACGGAAACATTCCAGATGTCTCATTGGTTGATCATAAGTACGGTAACATTCCAGATGTCTCATTGGTTGATAATAAGTACGGTAACATTCCAGATGGCTCATTGGTTGATAATAAGTACGGTAACATTCCAGATGTCTCATTGGTTGATAATAAGTACGGTAACATTCCAGATGGCTCATTGGTTGATAATAAGTATGGAAACATTCCAGATGGCTCATTGGTTGATAATAAGTACGGTAACATTCCAGATGTCTCATTGGTTGATAATAAGTACGGTAACATTCCAGATGGCTCATTGGTTGATAATAAGTACGGTAACATTCCAGATGGCTCATTGGTTGATAATAAGTATGGAAACATTCCAGATGGCTCATTGGTTGATAATAAGTACGGTAACATTCCAGATGGCTCATTGGTTGATAATAAGTACGGTAACATTCCAGATGTCTCAATAGTTGATAATAAGTACGGTAACATTCCAGATGTCTCGTTGGTTGATAATAAGTACGGAAACATTCCAGATGTCTCATTGGTTGGTAATAAGTACGGTAACATTCCAGATGGCTCATTGGTTGATAATAAGTACGGTAACATTCCAGATGGCTCATTGGTTGATAATAAGTACGGTAACATTCCAGATGGCTCATTGGTTGATAATAAGTATGGAAACATTCCAGATGTCTCATTGGTTGATAATAAGTACGATAACATTCCAGATGTCTCATTGGTTGATCATAAGTACGGAAACATTCCAGATGTCTCATTGGTTGATCATAAGTACGGTAACATTCCAGATGTCTCATTGGTTGATCATAAGTACGGTAACATTCCAGATGTCTCATTGGTTGATAATAAGTACGGAAACATTCCAGATGGCTCATTGGTTGATAATAAGTACGGTAACATTCCAGATGTCTCAATAGTTGATAATAAGTACGGAAACATTCCAGATGTCTCATTGGTTGATCATAAGTACGGTAACATTCCAGATGTCTCATTGGTTGATCATAAGTACGGTAACGTTCCAGATGTCTCATTGGTTGATAATAAGTACGGTAACATTCCAGATGTCTCAATAGTTGATAATAAGTACGGAAACATTCCAGATGGCTCATTGGTTGATAATAAGTACGGAAACATTCCAGATGTCTCATTGGTTGATCATAAGTACGGTAACATTCCAGATGTCTCATTGGTTGATAATAAGTACGGAAACATTCCAGATGTCTCATTGGTTGATCATAAGTACGGTAACATTCCAGATGTCTCATTGGTTGATAATAAGTACGGTAACATTCCAGATGGCTCATTGGTTGATAATAAGTACGGTAACATTCCAGATGTCTCATTGGTTGATAATAAGTACGGTAACATTCCAGATGGCTCATTGGTTGATAATAAGTACGGTAACATTCCAGATGGCTCATTGGTTGATAATAAGTACGGTAACATTCCAGATGGCTCATTGGTTGATAATAAGTACGGTAACATTCCAGATGGCTCATTGGTTGATAATAAGTATGGAAACATTCCAGATGTCTCATTGGTTGATAATAAGTACGATAACATTCCAGATGTCTCATTGGTTGATAATAAGTACGATAACATTCCAGATGTCTCAATAGTTGATAATAAGTACGGTAACATTCCAGATGTCTCATTGGTTGATAATAAGTACGGAAACATTCCAGATGGCTCATTGGTTGATAATAAGTACGGAAACATTCCAGATGTCTCATTGGTTGATAATAAGTACGGTAACATTCCAGCTGTCTCATTGGTTGATAATAAGTACGATAACATTCCAGATGTCTCAATAGTTGATAATAAGTACGGAAACATTCCAGATGGCTCATTGGTTGATAATAAGTACGGAAACATTCCAGATGTCTCATTGGTTGATCATAAGTACGGTAACATTCCAGATGTCTCATTGGTTGATCATAAGTACGGTAACATTCCAGATGTCTCATTGGTTGATAATAAGTACGGAAACATTCCAGATGGCTCATTGGTTGATAATAAGTACGGTAACATTCCAGATGTCTCATTGGTTGATAATTAGTACGGAAACATTCCAGATGTCTCAATAGTTGATAATAAGTACGGTAACATTCCAGATGGCTCATTGGTTGATAATAAGTACGGAAACATTCCAGATGTCTCATTGGTTGATCATAAGTACGGTAACATTCCAGATGTCTCATTGGTTGATCATAAGTACGGTAACATTCCAGATGTCTCATTGGTTGATAATAAGTATGGAAACATTCCAGATGGCTCATTGGTTGATAATAAGTACGGTAACATTCCAGATGTCTCATTGGTTGATAATTAGTACGGAAACATTCCAGATGTCTCAATAGTTGATAATAAGTACGGTAACATTCCAGATGTCTCGTTGGTTGATAATAACTACGGTAACATTCCAGATGTCTCGTTGGTTGATAATTAGTACGGTACCATTCCAGATGTCTCGTTGGTTGATAATAAGTACGGTAACATTCCAGATGTCTCATTGGTTGATAATAAGTACGGTAACATTCCAGATGTCTCGTTGGTTGATAATTAGTACGGTAACATTCCAGATGTCTCGTTGGTTGATAATAAGTACGGTAACATTCCAGATGTCTCACTGGTTGATAATAAGTACGGTAACATTCCAGATAGAATATACTCATAAAGCTGGAAAATAACAACAGAGTGTGTGTTTGTGCATAATAACTTAGTTTACACATTACACCAGGAAGCCAAGTTAAACCAGAGCCACGTATAAACTTTTACCTCAACCTTCATCCAACTAACTGGATTAGATGTAGATTTTTACAGTTTATAAAATGTATACTTTTAAATTTTAAAAGCTTAAGCTTGAGACAACACTAGATTCCAAAAGAAAATAGTTTTGTATTACTACGCTCGAATACCCAATGAGTCAAGAAAATAGTTTTGTATTACTACGCTCGAATACCCAATGAGTCACAGCGTATGTAAATTGCGCTTAAGAATAATATAAGTAAATATACGTTGTACAAAAATGTTAAAAGTATCAATTAGAAAACAGGCAAGATGAAATTATTGAATGTCTGACGTATGTGAAAAATATTAGAATTTGAGAAAGTGAGATAACTCGAAAGACTTATGACACTAAATTTTCAAAGATGGCCGGTTTAGCTAATCAAAATTTCATATTAAACCATTAATTTGATCAGGTAATATTCGATGTCTCTCAACCAAGCTTAGACAATGATTTGGTGCAGCTCTGACTTTTATAAATGATCATTGTTACCACGGACAGAACTCATGATCATTGTTACCACGGACAGAACTCGTGATCATTGTTACCACGGACAGAACTCGTGATCATTGTTACCACGGACAGAACTCGTGATCATTGTTACCACGGACAGAACTCTTGATCATTGTTACCACGGACAGAACTCTTGATCATTGTTACCACGGACAGAACTCGTGATCATTGTTACCACGGACAGAACTCGTGATCATTGTTACCACGGACAGAACTCGTGATCATTGTTACCACGGACAGAACTCGTGATCATTGTTACCACGGACAGAACTCGTGATCATTGTTACCACGGACAGAACTCTTGATCATTGTTACCACGGACAGAACTCGTGATCATTGTTACCACGGACAGAACTCGTGATCATTGTTACCACGGACAGAACTCATGATCATTGTTACCACGGACAGAACTCATGATCATTGTTACCACGGACAGAACTCATGATCTAAACGTAGTCCTAGTTCGGAGTTCTATATAAATATGTAATAATTTTATCAAACACAAACAGCATTGGTAAACAATTGTACGATACAGTACCTAATTTTAGCAACATGAAATTACCATTGGTTTTATCGCACGTCTAAGTGTCGCTACTTCACATTATCTATAAGTTTAAACCCAATTATTCATTTTGAATTAAAAGACGCCCCCTAGTGGCTCAGTGGTATGTCTGTGGACTTCCAACGCTAAAATGTGTAGCTTTGTGCTTAATTCAAAAACAATAACAGTTAAAAGACAAGTTACAGATCGGATATGTTAAATTTAAAAATACATGTTCCGATCCATAGTTTCGTAAGTTTGTTTTCTAAAATATTTAGTTTCTCTCGAAACTTAACCAAAAATTGAAGCTTAGCATATGCTTACTGTTTTTAATATAAGACCACGTTGTTAGCCAATCAAATCCTGGTTACATTCAAAATAAAAAATAAATAAATAAACATTTTTATATCCACATTTTGACAGATTTTTCATTTTTTCTCAGCTTGAAACTGTAATCCTCCCATACTTAGGTGGCGCCTATAGAATATATCGAAGGACAATGGATTTTGCTGAAGTCTTTCATAAAATGTTTTCGACTTTCTTGGTTGTTGCAACCTATATATTTTATATCAAAAGATATGCAGACATTCAGTTGTTATGAAGTTACAGTTGGATCCTATGGGCTTCTTTAAGCGCAAATTAATACTCGTTAAGAGAAAGAAAATATCTATTTTATGTAAGATCGAACAGGATTGTTTTTGAATTTCGCGCAAAGCTACTCGAGGGCTATCTGCGCTAGCCGTCCCTAATTTAGCAGTGTAATACTAGAGGGAAGGCAGATAGTCATCACCACCCACCGCCAACTCTTGGCCTACTCTTTAACCAACGAATAGTGGGATTGACTGTCAAATTATTACGCCCCCATGGCTGAAAGGGCGAGCATGTTTGGCGCGATGGGGATTCGAACCCGCAACCTTCAGAACGCCTTAACCCACCTGACCATGCCGGGCCACAAGACCGAACAAGAGTTCCCAGTTTTTATTTTTCAAATGTCAATTTCTTTTTTTGTTTTTATTTCTCAGTAAGAAGTTTCTTGTCAATAACTTACAACATTTGTTAAGTAATTTATTAGTTATGTTTTACTTTTGTTTTTATATCTCAGAAGTTTTCAATTTATTTGTTGAAAAAATAACAACTCCAAAGTGTAAAGAGTCGTTTTAAGATATACAAAAGACACACACATAAATATTGTAAAAATAATTACAGGCACACTTTGTTAACATAACCTTGTGAGAAACCAAAAGATAACGCCAACGATAACCATATGATAAACAACTGAAAATTAGCAAATCCAATAAAATACCCGTAAAATTAAAAAACAGGATACATATCGTTATTTGACGATTAAATTTAAAAACGACAAAAAGACCAGAGGATGTAATTCATGGAAAGGTTAAAATACCAAAAACATCCGTTTTAATAATGAAAATTAATACAATCAGCCTTGGTGGTTTTTTTTTTTTTTGAATTTCGCGCAACGCTACACGAGGGCTATCTGCGCTAGCCGTTCCTAATTTAGCAGTGTAAGACTAGAGGGAAGGTAATTAGTCATCACCAACCACCGCCAACTCTTGGGCTACTCTTTTTACTAACGAATAGTTGAATTGTCCGTCATTTTATAACGCAAGCACGGCGGTAAAGGCAAGCATGTTTGGTGTAACGGGGATTCGAACCCACGCCCCTCGGATTGCGAGTCGAGCGTTCTTACCACCTGGCCGTACCGGGAAATGTTTAATGGAAAATCTTATACGTAAAATATATTTATATTAGCAAACTATCAACGACAAGATAACGAAAAATTCAAAATGAAGGATAGTTGTTAGATACCTAACGGAACAGAAATTCTTTTCTTTATATGTATACGTAACTAAATGTTATTGAAATAAAAAATGTTTTTTTTTTTGTACATTGTTGAAGGAGTAATGCAATCATATCTAACTGCAGCGAATGGAAGCTGTTTAAGTTGTCTTACCTATCCTTATCGGTAACTGTTTTCCATTTCCCTTAGTATATATTATTTAAGTTGAAGTAAATGTCCTTATCTAGTGTAAACAAAACTCAACTAGACTGTCATTCGCAATGCATCTCCAGTTGTGAATATTATAATAAAATCAATTGTTTTACTTCTAGCCAAGTCAGCACTTTGTACACCAGAGAACTCAGTGTTCCTGAAGTTTTATTTAGAATCGAGTTTCAGTGAGTTTAAGCGAGATAACACCGCACTGAATCCAACAGAAAAAAACAAAGAAAACGCACATTATAGAACAGCAACTTGTATTCGCATTTAAATTAGACTCCAGGACGTGTGTACAGGAAAAAAATATTCGTTTTTTGTTTCTCTGACCCTCGAGAAACATTATACGCTAAGTTTTAGATTCTTAACATCGTAAGGCTGAACGTGGCTTAAACATTTCTATTTCTCGCCTGTTGCCGCAAAAGTGTAGTTCAAGCGGTTGGCGTTAGGTGGCGTTGTTTGCCTGCATCTTTCCTATTTATTATCTCAAATTAAGGACAATTTTACAGAGATATACAAAGAACGGCAATAAGTACAAAACTTTTAAAAATATTAACCTTTTATTTATTCATTTTTCTGTCACGTGACTCCAAGTATTTCTTTAAATAATGAGTTAGGCCTAAGTCATACTTGATACGTTCCTAACTCAAGTGCTTGTCATTCCGACCTTCAAAATGATATATTGGAACAACCAGAATTACCCAGATGTTAACTGTTCTGGTGTTAATTAATCGAGTGTGACATATTTTATTGAAATATTAAAAGACTTAACAGTCTCAAGCAAGTTGCTTGTTATAAGATTACACAATAATTGCTAATGCATTAGAGTTTAGCATGTTGTTCGGTGAAACGGAACCTCTGGCGTTTGAAATCGTTCGTCGTCGCTGACAAAGCTCTAAACTTCCAGGTGTAGGCGCGTTATAAAGGTAATAGTCACTTCTGCTAGCTCCCCCCCTCAGTGGCTCAGCTGTATGTCTGCGGACTTACAACGCTAAAAACCGGGTTTTGATACCCGTGGTGAGCAGAGCACAGATAGCCCATTGAGTAGCTTTGTGCTTAATTCAAAATAACAACAAACACTTATGCTATTTAAGGAGTTTTTGAGGTAAGCATAGCCGATTGCATCCGTCTTATTTTTTAATTATTAATGCTGGCTGTGTATAAAGTGTATTATTTAGAGATAGTTCAATAACATGTACAGCATCTATCTGTCTATATTTCTGTTTATCTATATCTAATATATATATGAAGATTAAATGCCCTCAGTGGCACAGCGGTATGTCTGCAGACTCGTACCGCTAGAAAGTCGGTTTCGATATCCCTGGTGGGCAGAGCACAGATAGTCCATTGTGCAGCTTTGTGCTTAACTTCAAACAAATGAAGTTTAAATAAATTCAGCCATCTTGTTTCCTATATTTCAATGTTCTTAAAAGGTACCAAGAAATATAACATCAAACAAGTATACGAATCAAGGAACGTCCCAGGATTATTGTTGTGGCTACCACCACTCAAACAAGAAATGTCCCGGAATTATTGTTGTGGCTACCACCAGTCAAACAAGGAACGTCCCAGGATTATTGTTGTGGCTACCACCACTCAAACAAAGAGCGTCCCAGAATCATTGTTGTGGCTACCACCAGTCAAACAAGTGACGTCCAGAAATTATTGTTGTGGCTACCACCAGTCAAACAAGGGACGTCCCAGAATTATTGTTGTGGCTACCACCAGTCAAGCAAGGAAGTCCCGGAATTATTGTTGTGGCTACCACCAGTCAAACAAGGGACGTCCCAGAATTATTGTTGTGGCTACCACCAGTCAAACAAGGAACGTCCCGGAATTATTGTTGTGGCTACCATCAGTCAAACAAGCGACGTCCCGGAATTATTGTTGTGGCTACCACCAGTCAAGCAAGGAACGTCCCGGAATTATTGTTGTGGCTACCACCAGTCAAACAAGCGACGTCCCGGAATTATTGTTGTGGCTACCACCAGTCAAACAAGGGACGTCCCAGAATTATTGTTGTGGCTACCACCAGTCAAATAAGGGACGTCCCAGAATTATTGTTGTGGCTACCACCAGTCAAGCAAGGAACGTCCCGGAATTATTGTTGTGGCTACCACCAGTCAAGCAAGGAACGTCCTGGAATTATTGTTGTGGCTACCACCAGTCAAACAAGGGACGTCTCAGAATTATTGTTGTGGCTACCACTAGTTAGACAAGGAACGTTCCATAATTACCATTGTGACTACAATAACTCAAACAAGGAATATCCCAGAATTACTGCTGTGGTTACCACAAATCAAAGGAGGAACATCTCAGGATTACTGATGTAGTTACCATCACTCAGACGAAGAATATCCCAGAATCATTGTTGTGGCTCATACCACTCAAAGTAGAGGAATTGGCTTGACCAGTTTAGGCTATATTATATTTCTAATATTGAATCTAAGTGGGTAAGCAGACAAGAGAGAGTTTTGAATTTGGCAGCTATTTCAGTTTCGCCTCCTTAATACCACAAATGTGGGCTCAACTGAACGATGAGGTTGTTAGTAAATTGCGTAAAGCCGACGTTAAAGGAAAGTGACGTTTAATGCCTCGCGTAGCACTCATACCTTTTACATCAGATAATCTTATTATGTTACGACTCAACAAAATGGAAGGTACTTTGCGGTTTTTTTTGCCTCTGTCGGATATCTTCGCGAGTTCTATACAAATAGGTAATTAGAACCGTAATCTTAAAACCGTTTCCAGAGAAAAAAGTTATTTTATATACACACTTTAATATCCAGTACACGATCAAATAATACCGGTTTCTTTTGACTGTTCCTTAAAAAGTTACACTATTGCTATGTACGTTAGCTCTCCTTAATTTTGAACCGATAAACTAGAGCTAAAACTGATAGATAGCAGCACCAACCGCCAACTCTGATCAAACAATTAGATTTGAGCATCACTGACATAATGCACCCGATTATCCAGAGTACGAGTAATTTTGTATTTTATTTTTGTTGAAAGAGACACAAACCATGAACCTTCCAATTCACAGTACGTCATGATAACCACTAGACAAGCCTACTTGAAGATTGAAGGCAGATAGATATCTAAGTGAAGCTGTAAGTATATTTTAACAAATAAAGCATTAATATAAGGTTTAACGGAATTTATGAAATGTTAAATATAACAGGGCTCGGCATGGCCAGGTGGTTAAGGCACTCGACTTGTAATCCGAGGGTTGCGGGTTTCAACCCCCTGTCACACCAAACATGTTTGCTCTTTCAGCCGTGGGGGCGTTATAATATGTCCGTCAATCCCACTATTCGTTGGTAAAAGAGTACTCCAACAGTTAGCGGTGGGTGGTGATGAATAGCTACCTTCCCTTTAGTCTTACACTGCAAAATTAGGGACGGCTAGCGCGGAAAACCGTCGTGTAGCTTTGCGCGAAATTCAGAAACAAACGAACAATATAAGTTAAGCTCGTATATCAAAGTAGTTTTTATTAAATTTCTTCTCAAACTCAGTCAGAAACAAAACAAATGAGGTATCAATAGATCATACATTTGCAAATTATTAGCTCACCAGACGGATATAAAAAGAAGTGAATGTTTAAATATAAATACTTTTTCAAACAACAAATTTCCATTAAGCATTTACTTTAATTTTGGAAGTGGACACAATTTAAAAAAAAGTATAATTATGGCACAAACATTATCTTTTCTTAAGAAATTGTTTGTTTGTTTGTTTTGAATTTCGCGCAAAGCTACTTGAGGGCTCTCTGCGCTAGCCGTCCCTAATTTAGCAGTGTAAGACTAGAGGGAAGGCAGCTAGTCATCATCACCCACCGCCAACTCTTGGGCTACTTTTTTTTTTTACCAACGAATGGTGGGATTGACCATCACGTTATAACGCCCCCACGGTTGAAAGGGCGAGCATGTTTGGTGCGATCGGGAATCGAACCCACGACACTCGGATTATGAGTCGAACGCCTTAACATACTTGGCCATACCGGGCCCTTTTTCTTAGAAACGCCGAGAAATATTAAAGTTTTTTCGATATGAGAATTGTTTCTCTTGCTCGACTTAACCTCGTAAATACCTCCATTTGATAGTGGTTTTTACAATTTCAACCTCTTGCAATTACAAGGAAATAACCGAAACTGTATCCAGATTTTACCTTTCGGGTATCCACATAAAAAAGTAACTTAAAAAGATCCTACTGTAATATTTTGTTACACGTCAAAGACGTAAACAAATTCCAAAATGTTGGTAAAGAATCTATAATGTACAGAACATTAGGATGAACATATTTCAAACAAAGCTAATTCATTCACTTTTCATACAGCTTTGCCTTCATTTGAGAACGCGTAATTTTATTCATTTTGCCAAGAACGAAAATATTTCACAATTTCGAACTTCATTACAATTTTATATCGGTGTTTATAGTAATGTGAAATTATATATTTTTGTTATTCATCAAGTTTTCTATTTTCTCGTGTCATTAAAGTTTCCTATTCACCGACAAGAAAAATATCTGGTGGTGAATATTAATTTTAGCTGCACAAAGTTCTGACACTGTCTTGTAATTTCGTTGTCATATGAGCAGGTGGATCTCTGCATATCTTGATATTAGCAGCTGTTGCTTTGTGTGTAAGAACAAAGCTTAGTCGATGTAACGCATTTATTTCAAAATGTGGTATATAGCGGAAATCTTTCTCCGATATTTTGAAATGGCTTATAACCTACATGGACATTAAAATTCGGTCCGTCATAATGCACATTATTTATTTATTTGTTAAGAAAACGTATTAGAATGATGTTAGAACAATTCATTTCTCTTCTAATAACAAATAGCGTTTAAGCATTAAGAATTGTCTGGTGTTTGAACAGTCGATTTCGAATTGAGTTTCCACAATATCATGGAAAACAATGAAATTTATTAACTGGTCGTCATCTTGCGTGATACATCCACATCACCAAAGTTCAGACATACATGTTACTAATTTAGAACAGTTAACCAGAGAGAAAGTACACTTGGTCTTTTCCTTTGTTTTTGAATTTCGTGCAAAGCTACACAAAAGCTATCTGTGCTAGTCGTTCCTAGTTTAGCAATGTAACACTAGAGAGAAGGCAGCTAGCTACTCATCACTACCCACCGCCAACTCTTAGGCTACTCTTTTACCAAAGAATAGTGGGATTAACCGTCACATTATAATGCTCCAACGGCTGAGCGGGCGATCATGTATGGTGTGACAGGGATTCGAACCCGCAACCTTCAGATTACCAGTCAAGCGCTTTAACCCCCTAGCCATACCAGGCCTCACACTTAGTAAATAACTAATGTTATCTACACAGTCATTCTTAATGCAGGGCCTGGCATGGCCTAGCGCGTTAAGGCGTGCGCTTCGTAATCTGAGGGTCGCGGGTTCGCGCCCGAGTCGCGCCAAACATGCTCGCCCTTCCAGCCGTGGGGGCGTTATAATGTGCGGTCAATCCCACTATTCGTTGGTAAAAGAGTAGCCCAAGAGTTGGCGGTGGGGTGGTGATGACTAGCTGCCTTCCCTCTAGTCTTACATTACTAAATTAGGGACGGCTAGCACAGATAGCCCTCGAGTAGCTTTGTGCGAAATTCCAAAACAAACAAACATTCTTAATGCAATAATGGGTGTACCTGTCACTTGTGTAACGAGCCTTTGGACCTTCTGACACGATACCCGGTAGAGTAATCACGAAGCTTTATTGATTATATTTTCAGTGTAACTCAGCAGTAGAATATTCAAGGCTAGAAATAAATGTGAGGCAGAGTTGTTGGTATCTTAAAATTATTCACTTTCGTATTATGAAGACGTCGACTTCACCGCTGTAGTCCATTTCATAGACTCCTTTGACCATGGTGCTTATGAAACTACATTTCCTGAGTTGTGTACACCGTAAAATATACTAGTCTCAAGGATTGCTAATCAACTGAAACGTCATTCTATTACAAAATTCTGTGGTAGCCATTGCTTAATAAACTTTATAAAATAACTCCTCAAAATGCCACCGTAAACAACTTATTTATCTTGCCCCTAGTTTTTTCATTATAAGTCACGTGTACTTTTATGAGGCAGAGTTGAAACTGATTGCAGTATCGGGACATTCCGTTCAGGAGGGGTGGTTGTGTTGGCGCATTATACTCCCCCCCTTTCTGCTACTAGAAATCTTCGTTCTCACGTTCATTACAAAGGCATGATAAGGATTCCACTTCGAAAATCATCTATTCCATTCCCACGCTATGTAAAATCATCATGATATTGTTATACTTGTAAGAATGCAGCCACAAAAGGTCATCTGATTTACCTGTGTATTTTGATGTCGTCAACATTACCTCTAATTTTTCAAAGAAGAATGACATTCCTTTCAAGACGTATTTGCTTAACACGAGCTGGTGGTGGGTCATGCTCTATTTTGTTTTTAAGAAGCCACTTATTGGCTGGGACATAATGGCTAGATATACACCTCTTCCTGAAAAAGTGATTGTAAAATGACCAGTGGTAGTTTGGAAAGTAGGCTTAGAAACCAACGTGTTAAAGTGTCCGATTTAAATCATGTGTTGAGTTTGATTTGTTATTTAGTTAATTAAACAAACGCAACAGTTGTTTGCTGAAAACCGTATAAATAAGCAAAAGTAAAACCTATGTGGTAATTATTAGTAAAATAAGCAACACTTTAAATTTTCTTAAGAAAAACAGTTCCTAAGAAACGGTAATCGTCAATTATTTATATTTCATTGTATCCAGTGGTAAAAAGGAGCCATCAAAACTAATTTGCTGTGGTATAAAGTGTCATATATGATATCACTCTTGTTCAATTTACGCCATAACTGCAAAAAAACCCTTAAAATTCAATAATAAATTAAAAAGTAATATAGAAAATTAGGAACAGTAAGGCACTTGTTGAATTTTTAAATTATCCTGACTGTATTTCATATCAATTTTGTATCGATACATTTTGCTTTTACGAATTTTCCGACCATTGACATACTTTTATGGAAGTTCACTTTTTCTGTTAAAGTAAAATATTTGATAAAACAAGTTTATGTATGAAATACTGAGGACTTTTGTCATTAGATTATATATACAGTGTAATAATAATAATATGTATGTAAATAATATTACCATTATACTATAATGGATCCCTTGCTTATATGATACTAGAAAAAAACTTTTTTATTAAGCAATGTGCAACCTCAACTTCGCGAATATTTTATCTTGTGTGCACGTAGATTTGCAATAGGGGTCATGATTTTTCGTTTCGCCTCAGTTTCAGTCACCGACAATTTTATTTTTCTCAGGGTTTTTAGGGTGCAGATATGACGTCATATGTCATACGCGGACCTAATGCACTGGTGCCGTATATACTACATATAAATTAAAGCATCGTTTCTAACTTATATGGTTAATATATTATGATCTTACGCACCAATATATATTACAAATGGTTAAATGGTTATTTCAGAGTTGTGATAACACGATCACTATTGTAACGCGCAGTTTTGTTATATGCATTCGTCTGATTATAATTGTGTGAATCTCACCAAATATTTTCAACGGAGTAAATACGTTGTAGTTTAAGTTACGTTGTCTACTCCGCCAATGCAATGAGCTTTTTAATAACAAATAAACAACGAAAACGTTCAAAACAAACTACAAACAAAAGAAACGAAATAGTTACATCTCAACTACTTTTACTGTTAATGTCATATTTGTTTATGGCAGTCTACCTTACAGTGATATAAAATAGTATGTTTCTATTTAAACGTGATTTATTTTTGTGGACTTTTTACGCTGCGGTATTAAATAGGTCTAGTTGTTGTGGCGTGTTAAGAGCATGTGAAACAGAAACAAAACCTGATGACCTGATAAATCATCGACGTGTGTAACCCAGAATGCATATAAACTAACGAGTAATATACAGAATAAAGTTGTGATGGGCAGGATAATCAGAAATTATACCAACGAAGAACAAAAACACAATTGTGAAAGAATTCGAGAGAGACTTGAATATGTTGTTGAGAATCATCTTAACTGCAAATATGTTGCTATGGCGATAAAAACAAGTCAGTAAGACAATGACTAATATTTATTTATTTACGTTTCGTGTGCAAACTTCTTATTACGCCGTACTGCTTGTTTGTTTGTTTTGATTTTCGCGCAAAGCAGTCCCTAATATGGCAGTGTAAGACTAAGAAGGAAAGCAGCTAGTCTTCATCACCCACCGCCAACTCTTGGGCTACTCTTTTACCAACGAATAAAGGGATTGACTGTCAAATTATAGCGCCTCCACGGCTGAAAGGGCGAGCATATTTGGTGTGACGGGGATTCGTACCCGCCACCCTCAGATTACGAGTTGAGTGCCTTAACCCACCTGGCCGCGCCTGGCCACATCGTACCGCAGATCTTAGGTTTGATTTTTGTAATTTAGTATCGCACTGTTGTTTAAGTTTAAGCTCGAATATAATTAAGCTTAAAACACTTAGGATTACTTGTAAATGCAGGGGCGTAGATCCTGGGGGGGATGGAGGGTATACATCCCCCTTTCATTTTAGGTGGGGCGTATGGTGCATACAATCACCCCTTCTACAGTTTCGTCTGTTAAATTGTTTTATTGCATCACAGGCCTACAAATTGTGTGTTTGTTCTTGTGATTCTCGTGTTCTTACCAATCGAATTACATAATTAGGCCTAGATGTAGGCTTTTTCAGTAGTCGAAATGTACATCTTTAATATAGGCGTGCTTCTAAGCTTTTCGATCTAAGCGATAGTTCGTCAGTATCAGTCAGTAGGCCTAAGTATACATGCAAGTATCGTGGCAACAAGATTAGTCTGTGACTGCATGTTTACATCTGTCAGGTTCACGTAATCAGAGATTACCAATTTGCAAATTGAACAGTCCACATAAGTGGTTGCACATATCATCCCCCTCATCGAGTGTAAAAAATCTACGCCCCTACTTATAATTCTATCTTATATTTTACCAAAATATTCGAACCTCATTCGAAACGATCTTCCCACACTGAAGGATTAAAATATATCCAGTTTTTATCTTATTTCTTACATGGGAAAAAAATCTTGAAAATTACTAGGCTTAAGTTTTCAGCAAAAATAAATAGCTAAAACTGACACTATTACATGTTTTCGATTTTGGAGATATTTAATCTGCTCATTTATGTATAGTTCCTTATATGTTTGTATTTTTCTTATGCATGTTAGGCCCAACATGGCCGGGTGGTTAGGACTCTCGATTCGTAATCTGAGGATCGCAGCTTTAAATCCCCGTCACAAAAAACATGCTCGCCCTTTCAGCTGTGAGGACGTTATACAGTGACGGTCAATCCCACTGTTCGTTGGTGAAAGACTAGCTCAAGAGTTGGCGGTGGGTGGTGATGCCTAGTTGCCTTCCCTCCAGTCTTACAAATTCAAACCAAACAAACAAGTATCAAATGATTATATAATCTTGGCAATGTGCGTGTGCACGCGCTTTTACGAAAATGTGACACTGGTGAATTCTATATTATATTAACGTTTAGAGCAAACGAGACAAAATAGCTTTTCTTATACAGCCAAGTCAATCTGGTATATTAGAAACTGGAAACACATCCTGTTTCTGATCCCTATAAATGTAAAAGTTATGATAAAATATCGTGCTATTTGGCGCCCTCTTTTGGTAGTTTATCGTTGCTTCTCCTTCCCTCGTATTGGAAGTGTAGAGAGAATAATGTATAACATAAGCTCTTTTACGTCGCCTCCTGGTCGAAACACGATAAACACAGAAGAGAGAAAACAACAAGTACACTTATATTGTAGGTTTTCTATGCATTGAAAGTAGATCGTAGCTGAGAAAGTGAAGACTAAAAGAATAAGCAGGCAAATAAAGCATTTTAAATGGTGGGTTGGATCGAACAGTTTTCTTTCGTTAACATTAATAAATCATATTTATTTCACGTATTCTTTTGAAATCTATATTTGGAAATAGAAATAATGTTTGATTTTTTTCTATATCTTTTTTTTTTAAATTTGATTTCTTATAAACTTTTTGTCTGTAATTGATACAAATCTACACAATGGACTGACTATCTGCGCTGTACTCAAATATAGCTCAAATAGCTCAAAGCGTAGCCTTGTGCTTAATTCCAAATAAACAAAAGTTACAATTTTAACTGTAGCAAACCAATAATATATACCGTCTCTTGACGCATCGCGTTGATTATATTTCTTGGTGTGAGGAGAATTTCTCGAAATTTTCGCCTACACAACAATAGAGACAATACATTTCTGTTTACGTACATACACACATGCATTATTGATTCTTATACTCAAGAATCTTTCACAATTCTAGTGAATAAGCGGGAATTTCACAATATGGATTTAACAGTATATGTTATGTACATTTCTAAACGTAAACTTAACTTAAACAAACATCGATATAACAATATATATAGTATATTCGTCTCAGCTTAATCTGGCGTTAAATAATGTAAAACGTAGATGGAAAGAGGAAAAAAAATTTACCAATTGTTTAGCTCCAAACTATAGTTAAATGTTAATTTTTAAATTTAAAGTAGTGTTTCTAAACTTATTATCTATACTGCACACATATTTAGACGTACCCCGCTGGTACAGTCTTCGGATTTTTTGTTTGTTTTTGAATTTCGCGCATAGCTATACGAGGGCTATCTGCGCTTATTTGTTTGTCTGTTTTTGAAATTCGTGCAAAGCTACACCAGGGCTATCTGCGCTATCCGTCCCTAATTTAGCAGTGTAAGACTAGAGTGAAGACAGCTAGTCATCATCACTCACCGCCAACGCATTGGCTAGTATTTTACGAACGAATAGTGGGATTGACCGTCACATTATAATGCCCCCACGACCGAAAGGGCGAATATGTTTGGTGTGACGAGGATTCGAAGTCTTTTGATTTATAACTCTAATATCAGAGGTTCGATTCCTCTCGGTGGACTCAGCAGACAGCCCAATGTGGCTTTACTATAAGAAAAAACACACACACATTTATTTAGATCAATGATAAGTAACTATTTACATTTTCAGTGTCTTCTCAGTTAACTGTTTTAATTTCCAAGGGCTTACACAACCAGTATCATATAGAATGATTTTTAGCCTGTTATGAAGCTTGCTGGAATAACTGAAATACTTGACAGAAGTCGTAATAACTAGAAGTCAACATTTCATTTTTAACGTGTTTAAAATCGATTTTACTATAATGCTACACACATGTACTAAAGAACCACGTTCGTTATTATACAGTTATTAAGCTGACTAATAGTAATGTAACACATGAGGTAGAGTTTTTATAATAAAAATGAAGTTCGAACTTCTAGAGATATTTAAGATTAGTGTGTGGGATCATAAGTTATCCCCTGTCGCTTTAAATATGCTCACCCTTTTAGCCAGGGGGGCTTTATAATGTGTCGATCAATCCCACTATTCGTTGGTGAAAGAGTAGCCCAAGATTAGCGGCGGATGGTGATGAGTAGCTCCCTTCCCTCTAGTCTTACACTAATCCGTGATGACGAGAAAACCCACTTGTACAAAAAATATATATATTTTAAAACGGCTGGTATGGATAGAGAAAGCACTATGTAGAGGAGCGAACAACGTTTCAACCTTCTTCGGTCCTCTGTTAGTCCAAGAGTTGGCGGTGGGTGGTGATGAGTAGCTGCCTTCCTTCTAGTCATACACTGCTAAATTAGGGACGGCGAGAGCAGATAGGCCTCGTGTAGCTTTGCGCGAAATTCAAAACAAACCAAACCAATCAAATCAAACCAAAGCATAAGTTATCAAGGAGTTTAAAAACAGGGCTTTATTTAACTTGAAGCTACATTGAACAAATACCTTGTCAACTCTAATAAGTGCAAAAAACATTTTCAGTTCATAATTAAACTGTTTTTGTAATAAAAAGGAATAAAATAATAATAAATAATTATACATTTCTAAATGTTGTATTTCTGTCGTATCAAGTTTCGTTGTTTGGAATGTTCCAGTCAGTGAATTTTAAGTATTTATATTCCTAAATTATTAAATGTATTTTTAATATGATTATTCTGCGTCTAGAATATTAATAAAGAATGTTATTTGCTTACGTATGATTAGAGTTGATTTTGTTGTCACTGAAAACCTCTAGTTTCTTACTTATAAGGATGTTTGTCGAAGTTCGGATCTTCTGTGATTTTTTGGGTTTACGTTGCTATAGAGTTTCTGATAGATTTTGATTTTTTTGTGTTTTAAATGTGTTAATTTATCCTGTTGTCAAGTGCTATCCAGTGCTTCGTGTTTTTACATTGTGAATTTCAACATTTCACAAAGTTGGGATTAGACAGATGAGTTCTACAAAGCTGTTGGATAATTCCTTCTAAAGTCTTCGAGGAATTTGTCTATATTTACCGTAATACTCTTTCTCGTGCATGAAAGCTCGTGCGTTCAGTTCCTTTTATTTTTCCTCACTTTCACACAATTTTTTTATCTTTTTTGGCGATCTCGTTTCTGTATATTTTCCACCAAATTTTGTAATTGTTTTATTATAAGTTGATTTCGTATATAACATGTTTCTCATACACTTGGAGATGTTTATCACTGATATATGTTTTTTTTTTTATGCACAATGTTGAGAATAAAAACATGTAAATAATAAAACTGTGTCTTTCTAACACACGTTAGAACACAAACAGTCGCGTCTTTTTTAACTTGTTTCCTTCTGTAAAAGTATTCTCAGAATGTTGTTTCTTCAACACATTAAAGAATAATTTTGGGCTAATAACATTTAACAAAAATCCTATATCTTCTTCCTGATGCAGTGATTAAAATATATTTCATTCTATTCTTTAACCTATTGACTGCCAATTGTTTCAGCTGCTATAATACAACTCTAATCCTTCTTCATTTTGTAACTTTTTCGTGACGCCATTTTGGATCGAAAGTGAAACAATTTGTAAGTAGGTCAAATGCGTGTATGGTGGTGGCATCTATCGTTGAAGTTAGGTATTATTGAGAACGAATTAACTCGTCCGTGGCACTGTGTTACCGATCGGCTTGGACGAATTATCTCGTCTACGGCAGTGAGCAGGTTAATAACACGTTCTGATGTTTTTAGTAGTTTGATTGTTACACTCCTATTTAAGTATTGTTGGAATATTTTTGTTGTAAAATTGAGTTCACAACTTATCTGATTTTTTTTGTGAATGTTTCTTAAATTGAGCATATTAAAACAGCACATATTTTCTCGAACATTCGATTTTTACGTGTTAAAATTATCAGTGATTCCTCACTTCAATTTTAAGAAAATTTGGATATTAGAATGTATTGCCGATTGAACATTTGTTAGATAGTAAACTCCAGCCACTGCTGATAACGTTATTCTAACATATCTAGAAATAAATGTATATCGTGGAAATCGTGATATTTACTTCACTTTTAACAATTTGATTCTATATATTCTAGTGCAGAATGGTTCTTCAGATTTCTTATACAGAATTTTGAAACCGTACACTCCAGTCCTATCAGAATTATACTGCTCATAAGTTTAACAATGTACAACAGGTGAAAGTGCAGGTTGCCTGTAGAAAGTACGAGGTAAAATCTCTATCTTGTTATATTTGAAGTGACTTTAGTATTCTTCAACTTCAAAAGATTAAGTATAATTTATTGATTACACATCTAATGTAATCATGTCATTGTTAGTCTTTCCAGGTTAATGTTTATCACATTTAATTATTTGATGTATTCTAGCTACAGTTAACAATACAGAGACATTGTTAAGACCAACAACCTGAATATCTGCCCAAGTATTTCTTTGTAACAATAAACTATAGTTGTACGTGAGCAAATCACGTGCGGATTGTAATGTTTTAGTAATAAAGTATTTCATGGAACGTATAATTGTTGTAGTAATAAAGTATTTCATGGAACGTATAATTGTTGTAGTAATAAAGTATATCATGGAACGTATAATTGTTGCAGTAATAAAGTATTTCATGGAACGTATAATTGTTGTAGTAATAATGTATATCATGAAACGCATAATTATTGTAGTAATAAAGTATATCATGGAACGTATAATTGTTGTAGTAAGAAAGTATATCATGGAACGTATAATTGTTGTAGTAAGAAAGTATATCATGGAACGTATAATTATTGTAGTAATAAAGTATATCATGGAACGTATAATTGTTGTAGTAATAAAGTATATCATGGAACGTATAATGTTTGTTGTAATAATGTACATCATGGAACGTATGATTGTGCTTCTATATGAAGACTTAAAAACTCAGTAACTTAAAGCATGTATAGTATTTTCCAACAGTATAAAATATATGGAAACATTTTCAAGAAGGTTTGCTTGTTTGTTATACGTTGCTATGTTGTTGTTTTTTTTAAATATTCGCGTCTGAAATCATTTTCAATGTAATATTTCTAATGAAAGAAACACAATATTTATTCATCATTGTTACCGTCCTTTGTTAATTTAGAATGTTTAATGATCGTTCAGGTCTTTAAAAAGAAGTGTGATTGTTTAGGTCGTTAACGTTTTGTTCAGAATAAAAAAAAACAACAACTCCAAATTAACGATAAACTATTTGTCTTGAGTTTCAGTCAATTTCTAAACTCTCTTTAGTATTTTACTTTGAAGTTACAATAGTCTTACTTTAAATAAAACTGATACAAGGCAATTAGTTAAATTTAACGTGATTATTATGAAATTAGTTACAAAACATTCAGTATATTTAGTTAACTTACAAATGAAATAAGAAATGATATTACTATATCTCTCTTAACACTATGGTACTTTGCCTTAAGCTATTGGATTTTTTAACGAAGGCAGTCGTTAATGTTATTGGCGTGGCCAGGTGGTAAGGGCGCTCGACTCGCAAGCTGCGGGTCACGGGTTCGAATCCCCGTCACATCAAACATGGTCGCCCTTTCGGATTTGGGATCATTATAATATGATGGTCAATCCCACTCTTTGTTGGTAAAAGAGTAGCCCAAGAGTTGGCAGTGGGTGATGATGACTAGCTGTCTTCCCTTTGGTCTTACACTGCTAAATTAGGGACGGCTAGCACAGATAGCCCTCGTGTAGCTTCGCACGAAAATCAAGCAAACATTAATTTTTTAGACTTCTTGATTTAGAAGTGCCTATTACCATTAAAATCAAATTTGTTTGTTAAATATCCTTGTTAAAAATGTTTGGAAACGACTGTATGTTATTGGAGTTTGGCAGGACGTTTAAGGGCGTTGTTAAACCCAGATATGAAGCTAATGTTAAGGCTTTAATATAGAGGACAGTTTGGATATTTGAAATAATCGCTTTACTTTCATTAAATAATGATATAATAAAAATATTAAAAAAGTCAGACACGCAAATTTGCAATAAATCGAAACATAATTAATAGTTTCAACACATTTTACTTTCCTCCTGACTTCCTAGCCCAGACTGTAACTAATTAGTGATGATGAACATATAACCACGCCTTTTCTTCATCCGGATCCTGTCATCTAGTGTGTTTATTACAGTAAGGTTCATTCATCTTCATTCATCAGTTTGTTCCTTCCTTGTATCAGTTTTTTTAACTTCGACAGTTGTAACTTTGTCGATCGGGTTTCCCTATTTGTCTCTTTCTTAATAAATACACGGTTCTGAGGCAGCTTTGACATTTTTATTCGATTTAAGGGTTGGTGATGAATAGCTGTAAATTAATCTCTTGATAGGGTTCGACAAAAATTTTTACTTTCATATTTGAATTGTAGTTGATGGAGTTCTATAATGTTAATATTTCAACTTAAAATTTCAGTCAGATTCTATACTAAGAGCAGCATACAGACTACCATCATACACTCCAGTAAGTTATATACATCAAATCAGCAACTTACCAACACTAAGAAACAGACTAACAGAAATGTCACACCAATACTACTTAAAAGCAGAACACAGAAACAAACTAACTGCATCACTCTATAAATTAACCAGTGCCCCAACCAAATTTATTTCACCATACAACGTATTTCACTAATCACAAATCACACAACAAAGTATTTAAAGGGCAAACCTCACGTAAATATTATGTATTTTCTTTTTCAGGTCTCGGGCACAGGACAGGTAAATCTTTCGGCGCCTGTCCTGTAAAAGTGGGTTTTCTCGGGGCTCTCCCGTTTTCCCCCCACATCCAAATCTCAGACATTGGATCTTTAGACCCCAGCCAAGGCAACTTTATTGCCCAGCCCTGAAATGGGTCGTATCGCGTTCATATTTGCTTTGACATCTGCTTTTCGGGCTCTGGCCTGGCTGGCCTCTCCGGTGCCGTCTTTGTCTTGCTCATCAGTATTGTGCCACTCCTCACTTCTTCAACTAAATAAAGTCAAAATAAAATAAATGCAAAAACCCCACGGAAATTTCAATAATTCTTCACGTGAGGGAACGAAGAGGAACCACAACGTTCCTGAACACCCCAGTTGGAGAGAGAATTCTCCAGACTTCTCTCTCTCTAAACTGAACCCCTGCCACGTTCGTTTGAGTTTTTAGTCGGAGGTGATGTAGTTTGGCCCGGCATGGCCAGATAGAAAAGGCACTCGAATCATAATCCGAGGGTCGCGGGTTCGAATCCCCGTCACACCAAATATGCTCGCCATTTCAGCGTGAGGGCGTTATAAAGTGACGTTCAATCCCACTATTCGTTGTTAAAAAGTAGCCCAAGAGTTGACGGTGGGTGGTGATGACTAGCTGCCTTGTCTCTAGTCTTACACCACAAAATTAAGGGCGGCTTGCGCAGATTACCCTCGTGTAGCGTTGCGTGAAATTCAAAAGCAAACCAAACAAATAATTGATGTGGTTTTTTATTCAATATTTTAGTCAGAGTTGTTGTGGTTTTATAACATTAATATTTTTAATTAAAGATTTTAGTCAGAGTTGGTGTGGTTTTATAACATTAATATCTTTAATTTAATATTTTAGTCAGAGTTGTTGTGGTTTTGTAGCATTGATATTTTAGTCAGAGTTGTTGTGGTTTTATAACATTAATATCTTTAATTTAATATTTTAGTCAGAGTTGATATGGTTTAATAACATTAATATCTTTAATTTAAGATTTTAGTCAGAATTCTTGTGGTTTTATAACATTAATATTTTAGTCAGAGTTGATGGGGCTCTACAAAAATGAATACTTTTTCTTTGCTGAGTACAAGTAGCCTATTAGGTAACTTTAAGTAAACGTCAAATGTTTTGTTGTTTCTTACAAAATACAATTTTAATAATTATTACACGTTATACAGCACGACTTTAGTCGACAAAATTCTTTACTTCCTCAGATCACACGAATTTGTTTTTTAGGATATGAGCACAATTAGCTGTTGGTAACAAAATACAAAACTAAACTATAAAGTTTTTTTTATATAAATTAATATTATTATTACTTGAACACATGCAGGTTGTAATTAAATATTTTTTTATTAATGTTTTCAGTGCTAACTGTAAGAAGAGGTGTTTGTTTGTTTTCAGAATTTCGCGCAAAGCTATACAAGACTTATTTGCTCTAGTCGTCTCTAGTTTAACAGTGTAAGACTAGAGGGAAGGCAGCTAATTATCACCACACACCGCCAACTCTTGGGCTACTGTTTTACCAACGGATAGCGGAATTGACCGTCACATTATAACGCCCACACGGCTAAAACAGCAAGCATGTTTGATGTGAGCGGTATTCAAACCAGCGATCTGAAGATTGCGGGTTAAGCGTCCTAACCTCCCGGCCATCTCGGACCTACTAAATCAACAAAACAACAACTATTACATTAAACGGTCATGTGTATGAAACACATATTTATCTTTGAGTTTAAGATAGCAAAATTAACATAGAATTTCAAACACTACAATATTTTTAGAATACATAAAACGTCGAATGTTGCATTAATCATGTTAACAAGTGTACTGATAGTGAAGGTTAAAACTAATCGTAGGGAGTGAAATCCAGTTTGAAAGCTCTGTAGTTATATATAACTCCATTCTAAAGGTCTGTAATCATCTCTTCTTAAAACCTAAAAATTTCTTATGAATTGAACATTCATTAAATCATGGATTCATTTAGCATCAAACGACCTCAAAATGTCAAAAAAATATTCATTGAGAAAAAATGAAATAACATATCAACGATATAGTTATGAAATATATAAGTTTAGTTTGAATTTCGCGCAAAGCTTGACGAGGGCTATCTGCGCTAGTTGTTAATTTGGCAGTGTAAGACTAGACAGAAGGAAACTAGTCATCATCTCTCATCGCGAACTCTTCGGCTACTCTTTTACCAACGAATAGTGAGATTGACCGTCACATTATAACTCCCCCACGCCTGAAATGGAGGAGCAGGTTTGGTGTGACGGGGTTTCGAATCCGCGCCCCTCGGATTACGAGTCGAACGCCTTAACACATTGGGTCATGCCGGGCCAGTTCACAACCTCCATAAATACATTCTAACTGTGCTTTTAGTGTTGTTTCTTCACAAATACACAGAGTTAACATACAAGCTAATGAGAAATATTTGTTTATACCTATTTGAGCAAACTGAAACAAAAATAACGAAAAATATTATGTTATTAAAGTGAGCCTAAAGAAGTGTATTTTTGGGATACGTGATCACTGCATTAAAGATAATTCGAAATAAAAAAAATCACCTTCCTATTTTATGTTGTAATATTGTGGAATAAGAAATTAATGTATTCATAAACCTTTATGTTTTGACCATAGGTTTAAATAATCCCATCAGTTAGTTTCTCCCGAACAGTCATAACTTACAAATCTTAAATGTTCTCTTTTCAAGCAAACAAGTGAAGAGAAGGGTGTTTGCTTAAACCAAATTGTAGAATGAAAACTTCATATTCTATAGATGTTCGTTTGCTTGCAGTTAAGTGCAAATCTACACAAAGTAACATCTGTGCTCTACCCATCGCTGGTATCGAAATTCCAGTTTAGCATTGCTCGTTTGTTTTCTTTTTTAAATTTCATATAAAGCTATTTGAGGGCTATCTGTGCTAGCCGTCCCTAATTTAGCAGTGTAAGACTAGAGGGAAGGAAGCTAGTCATCACCACCCACCGTCAACTCTTGGGCTACTCTTTTACCAACGATTAGTGGGATTGACCGTCACATTATAACGCCCCCATGGCTGTAAGGGCGAGCATGTTTGGTGCGACGGGGATGCGAATCCGCGACCCTCAAATTACGAGTCGCACGCCTTAACACGCTTGGCCATGCCGGGCCATGTTGGTCAAATGAATCTTATTGAAATGTCAGTATACTGGCAAGTTACCGTAAGCCTCGTGTCACCTCGAAGTATTATAAAAATAGGAACAGTTAATTACATCACTGACTTCATTTTAAAGATGTGAAACATTGTCTAAAGTTTATCTTTAAAATTATGTATTTTCGAACAGTGTCTTTTGCTTTTCGAATTTCGTGCAAAGCTACACGAGGGCTATCTGCGCCAGCCGTTCATATTTCTGTAGTGTAAGACTAGAGGGAAGGCAGCTAGTCATCATCACCTACCGCCAGCTCTTGGTCTACTCTTTTACCAATGAATAGTGGGATTGACCGTCACATTATAGCGCCCCAACGGTTGAAAGGGCGAGCATCAGATTAGAGGAAAGTCTAGCCATCATAATGCACTGCTGACTCCTTGACTACTCTTTTACCAACACATAATTGGATTGATCGAAAGCTATAACGTCCCTACGGCTGAAAGGGTGAGCCTGTTTGGTGCGACGGGGATCCGAACCTGCGATCCTCAGATTACTAATCCAATGCCTTAACCACCTGGCCACTGTGTTCATATAAATTTAGATAATTGTCTAACATCATCCTTCATTTTATCAGCAGTCGAAAATCGTCTTAATTTTATTCTGACACACGTATAGCGTTTTCAGTGTACTCTTAGCAGGATTTGATAAATGTCAGCTATGTTGGCACCATTTTTACGTTACCTTCTCCTAAGTTTAGTTTCTGTTTTTTTTATTGTGAAGCACAAAGCTACGCATTGGGCTATTTGTTTTGTGCCTTCAGATTTACCAATGAACTGGGGTGACCTGCGTTTAATTACTGTAAAGGATTTATTATTTAAATATATTTAAGTAAGAATGAAATATATACAGGAGAACAGCTTTTGAATTTCAATCATCATCTTAGTGCGAAGTGTTAGATGGTTTGTTTTGAATTTTGCACAAAGCTACACAAGGGCTATCTGCTCTGGCCGTTCCTAATTTTGCAGTGTAAGATTAGATGGAAGGCAGCTAGTCATCACCACCCACCGCCAACTCTTGGGTTACTCTTTTACCGACGAATAGTGAGATTGACTGTAACATAATAACACCCTCACGGCTGGAAGGACGAGCATGTGTGGTGCGACAGGATACGAACCCGCATGAAGTGTTATCGTAGAATAAATATATTGTCATAACTTATTGGGAAATATTGAAGTTTATGAATATTCACATCCACTGTTGAGTGTGAAAAAAATTTCTGTTGGTGTGTGTGTGTGTTTTTCTCTTACAGCAAAGCCACGTTAGGCTATTTCCTGAGTCCACTGTGTGTTGGTGTGAGATACTAACAGTTTAAAAATGATTTATTCAATATGAGTCAACATTCGGAGGTTTCGTTCTATGTCTTTATTTTAGGGAGTGATAAAACGCGCGAGGGTTTACCAATGATGGCTTAGTAATGGTGTCAAGTTACAATAATTTTCAATGAAGTCGAGAATGGAAAAGAAGTTACAATAATTTTCAATGAAGTCGAGAATGGAAAAGAAGTTACAATAATTTTCAATGAAGTCAACAGTGGAAGACAAGTTACAACAATTTTCAATGAAGTCAACAATGGAAGACAAGTTAAAACAAATTTCAATGAAGTCAACAATAGAAGACAAGTTACAACAAGTTCCAATGAAGTCAACAATGGAAGACAAGTTACAACAATTTTCAATGAAGTCAACAATGGAAGACAAGTTAAAACAAATTTCAATGAAGTCAACAATAGAAGACAAGTTACAACAAGTTCCAATGAAGTCAACAATGGAAGACAAGTTACAACAATTTTCAATGAAGTCAACAATGGAAGACAAGTTACAACAATTTTCAATGAAGTCAACAATGGAAGACAAGTTACAATAATTTTCAGTGAAGTCAACAATGGAAGACAAGTTACAATAATTTTCAGTGAAGTCAACAATGGAAGACAAGTTACAACAATTTTCAATGAAGTCAACAATGGAAGACAAGTTACAATAATTTTCAGTGAAGTCAACAATGGAAGACAAGTTAAAACAAATTTCAATGAAGTCAACAATGGAAGACAAGTTACAACAATTTTCAATGAAGTCAACAATGGAAGACAAGTTACAACACATTTCAATAAAGTCAACAATGGAAGACATGTTACAATAATTTCCAATTAAGTCAACAATGAAAGACTAGTTACAATAAGTTTCAGTGAAGTAACAATGGAAGACAAGTTACAACAAATTTCAATGAAGTCAAAAATGGAAAACTAGTTATAATAATTTTCACTGAAGTCAACAATGGAGGGCAAGTTACAACAATTTTCAATTAAGTCAACAATGAAAGACAAGTTACAACAATTTTCAATGAAGTCAACGAGGAAAGCCAAGTTACAAAAAATTTCAATGAAGTCAACAATGGAAGACAAGTTACAATAAGTTTCAGTGAAGTCAACAATGGAAGACAAGTTACAACAAATTTTAATGAAGTCAACAATGGAAGACAAGTTACAACAATTTTCAATGAAGTCAACAATGAAGGACAAGTTACAACAATTTTCAATGAAGTCAACAATGGAAGACAAGTTACAACAATTTTCAATGAAATCAACAATGGAAGACAAGTTACAACAATTTTCAATGAAGTCAACAATGGAAGACAAGTTACAACAATTTTCAATGAAGTCAACAATGGAAGACAAGTTACAATAATTTTCAGTGAAGTCAACAATGGAAGACAAGTTACAACAAATTTCAATGAAGTCAACAATGGAAGACAAGTTACAACAAATTTCAATGAAGTCAACAATGGAAGACAAGTTACAACAAATTTCAATGAAGTCAACAATGGAAGACAAGTTGCAACAAATTTCAATGAAGTCAACAATGGAAGACATGTTACAATAATTTTCAATTAAGTCAACAATGAAAGACAAGTTACAAGAAATTTCAATGAAGTCAAAAATGGAAAACTAGTTATAATAATTTTCACTGAAGTCAACAATGGAAGACAAGTTACAATAATTTTCAGTGAAATCAACAATGGAAGACAAGTTACAACAATTTTCAATGAAGTCAACAATGGAAGACAAGTTACAATAATTTTCAGTGAAGTCAACAATGGAAGACAAGTTAAAACAATTTTCAATGAAGTCAACAATGGAAGACAAGTTAAAACAATTTTCAATGAAGTCAACAATGGAAGACAAGTTACAACACATTTCAATAAAGTCAACAATGGAAGACATGTTACAATAATTTTCAATTAAGTCAACAATGAAAGACTAGTTACAATAATTTTCAGTGAAGTAACAATGGAAGACAAGTTACAAAAATTTCAATGAAGTCAAAAATGGAAAACTAGTTATAATAATTTTCACTGAAGTCAACAATGGAGGGCAAGTTACAACAATTTTCAATGAAGTCAACAATGAAAGACAAGTTACAACAATTTTCAATGAAGTCAACAAGGAAAGACAAGTTACAAAAAATTTCAATGAAGTCAACAATGAAAGACAAGTTACAAAAAATTTCAATGAAGTCAACAATGGAAGACAAGTTACAATTTTCAATGAAGTCAACAATGGAAGACAAGTTACAACAATTTTCAATGAAGTCAACAATGGAAGACAAGTTACAACAATTTTCAATGAAGTCAACAATGGAAGACAAGTTACAACAATTTTCAATGAAGTCAACAATGGAAGACAAGTTACAACAATTTTCAATGAAGTCAACAATGGAAGACAAGTTACAACAATTTTCAATGAAGTCAACAATGGAAGACAAGTTACAATAAGTTTCAGTGAAGTCAACAATGGAAGACAAGTTACAACAAATTTTAATGAAGTCAACAATGGAAGACAAGTTACAACAAATTTCAATGAAGTCAACAATGGAAGACAAGTTACAACAATTTTCAATGAAATCAACAATGGAAGACAAGTTACAACAATTTTCAATGAAGTCAACAATGGAAGACAAGTTACAACAATTTTCAATGAAGTCAACAATGGAAGACAAGTTACAACAATTTTCAGTGAAATCAACAATGGAAGACAAGTTACAACAAATTTCAATGAAGTCAACAATGGAAGACAAGTTACAACAAATTTCAATGAAGTCAACAATGGAAGACAAGTTACAACAAATTTCAATGAAGTCAACAATGGAAGACAAGTTACAACAAATTTCAATGAAGTCAACAATGGAAGACATGTTACAATAATTTTCAATTAAGTCAACAATGAAAGACAAGTTACAAGAAATTTCAATGAAGTCAAAAATGGAAAACTAGTTATAATAATTTTCACTGAAGTCAACAATGGAGGGCAAGTTACAACAATTTTCAATGAAGTCAACAATGGAAGACAAGTTACAATAATTTTCAATTAAGTCAACAATGGAAGACAAGTTACAATAATTTTCAGTGAAGTCAACAATGGAAGACAAGTTACAACAAATTTCAATGAAGTCAACAATGGAAGACAAGTTACAACAAATTTCAATGAAGTCAACAATGGAAGACAAGTTACAACAAATTTCAATGAAGTCAACAATGGAAGACAAGTTACAATAATTTTCAATTAAATCAACAATGAAAGACAAGTTACAATAATTTTCAGTGAAGTCAACAATGGAAGACAAGTTACAACAAATTTCAATGAAGTCAAAAATGGAAAACTAGTTACAAATAATTTTCACTGAAGTCAACAATGGAAGACAAGTTACAACAAATTTCAATGAAGTCAACATTGGAAGAGAAGTTACAACAAATTTCAATGAAGTCAACAATGGAAGACAAGTTACAATAATTTTCAATTAAATCAACAATGAAAGACTAGTTACAATAATTTTCATTTAAATCAACAATATAAGACTAGTTACAATAATTTTCAATGAAGTAACAATGGAAGACATGTTACAATAATTTTCAATTAAGTCAACAATGAAAGACTAGTTACAATAATTTTCAGTGGAGTAACAATGGAAGACAAGTTACAATTTTCAATGAAGTCAACAATGGAAGACAAGTTACAACAATTTTCAATGAAGTCAACAATGGAAGACAAGTTACAACAATTTTCAATGAAGTCAACAATGGAAGACAAGTTACAATAAGTTTCAGTGAAGTCAACAATGGAAGACAAGTTACAACAAATTTTAATGAAGTCAACAATGGAAGACAAGTTACAACAATTTTCAATGAAGTCAACAATGAAAGACAAGTTACAACAATTTTCAATGAAGTCAACAATGGAAGACAAGTTACAACAATTTTCAATGAAATTAACAATGGAAGACAAGTTACAACAATTTTCAATGAAGTCAACAATGGAAGACAAGTTACAACAATTTTCAATGAAGTCAACAATGGAAGACAAGTTACAATAATTTTCAGTGAAGTCAACAATGGAAGACAAGTTACAACAAATTTCAATGAAGTCAACAATGGAAGACAAGTTACAACAAATTTCAATGAAGTCAACAATGGAAGACAAGTTACAACAAATTTCAATGAAGTCAACAATGGAAGACAAGTTGCAACAAATTTCAATGAAGTCAACAATGGAAGACATGTTACAATAATTTTCAATTAAGTCAACAATGAAAGACAAGTTACAAGAAATTTCAATGAAGTCAAAAATGGAAAACTAGTTATAATAATTTTCACTGAAGTCAACAATGGAGGGCAAGTTACAACAATTTTCAATGAAGTCAACAATGGAAGACAAGTTACAATAATTTTCAATTAAGTCAACAATGGAACACAAGTTACAATAATTTTCAGTGAAATCAACAATGGAAGACAAGTTACAACAATTTTCAATGAAGTCAACAATGGAAGACAAGTTACAATAATTTTCAGTGAAGTCAACAATGGAAGACAAGTTAAAACAAATTTCAATGAAGTCAACAATGGAAGAGAAGTTAAAACAATTTTCAATGAAGTCAACAATGGAAGACAAGTTAAAACAATTTTCAATGAAGTCAACAATGGAAGACAAGTTACAACACATTTCAATAAAGTCAACAATGGAAGACATGTTACAATAATTTCAATTAAGTCAACAATGAAAGACTAGTTACAATAATTTTCAGTGAAGTAAGAATGGAAGACAAGTTACAACAAATTTCAATGAAGTCAAAAATGGAAAACTAGTTATAATAATTTTCACTGAAGTCAACAATGGAGGGCAAGTTACAACAATTTTCAATGAAGTCAACAATGAAAGACAAGTTACAACAATTTTCAATGAAGTCAACAAGGAAAGACAAGTTACAAAAAATTTCAATGAAGTCAACAATGAAAGACAAGTTACAAAAAATTTCAATGAAGTCAACAATGGAAGACAAGTTACAATTTTCAATGAAGTCAACAATGGAAGACAAGTTACAACAATTTTCAATGAAGTCAACAATGGAAGACAAGTTACAACAATTTTCAATGAAGTCAACAATGGAAGACAAGTTACAACAATTTTCAATGAAGTCAACAATGGAAGACAAGTTACAATAAGTTTCAGTGAAGTCAACAATGGAAGACAAGTTACAACAAATTTTAATGAAGTCAACAATGGAAGACAAGTTACAACAATTTTCAATGAAGTCAACAATGGAAGACAAGTTACAAAAAATTTCAATGAAGTCAACAATGGAAGACAAGTTACAATTTTGAATGAAGTCAACAATGGAAGACAAGTTACAACAATTTTCAATGAAGTCAACAATGGAAGACAAGTTACAACAATTTTCAATGAAGTCAACAATGGAAGACAAGTTACAACAATTTTCAATGAAGTCAACAATGGAAGACAAGTTACAACAATTTTCAATGAAGTCAACAATGGAAGACAAGTTACAACAATTTTCAATGAAGTCAACAATGGAAGACAAGTTACAATAAGTTTCAGTGAAGTCAACAATGGAAGACAAGTTACAACAAATTTTAATGAAGTCAACAATGGAAGACAAGTTACAACAAATTTCAATGAAGTCAACAATGGAAGACAAGTTACAACAATTTTCAATGAAATCAACAATGGAAGACAAGTTACAACAATTTTCAATGAAGTCAACAATGGAAGACAAGTTACAACAATTTTCAATGAAGTCAACAATGGAAGACAAGTTACAACAATTTTCAGTGAAATCAACAATGGAAGACAAGTTACAACAAATTTCAATGAAGTCAACAATGGAAGACAAGTTACAACAAATTTCAATGAAGTCAACAATGGAAGACAAGTTACAACAAATTTCAATGAAGTCAACAATGGAAGACAAGTTACAACAAATTTCAATGAAGTCAACAATGGAAGACATGTTACAATAATTTTCAATTAAGTCAACAATGAAAGACAAGTTACAAGAAATTTCAATGAAGTCAAAAATGGAAAACTAGTTATAATAATTTTCACTGAAGTCAACAATGGAGGGCAAGTTACAACAATTTTCAATGAAGTCAACAATGGAAGACAAGTTACAATAATTTTCAATTAAGTCAACAATGGAAGACAAGTTACAATAATTTTCAGTGAAATCAACAATGGAAGACAAGTTACAACAAATTTCAATGAAGTCAACAATGGAAGACAAGTTACAACAAATTTCAATGAAGTCAACAATGGAAGACAAGTTACAACAAATTTCAATGAAGTCAACAATGGAAGACATGTTACAATAATTTTCAATTAAATCAACAATGAAAGACTAGTTACAATAATTTTCAGTGAAGTAACAATGGAAGACTAGTTACAACAAATTTCAATGAAGTCAAAATGGAAAACTAGTTAAAATAATTTTCACTCAAGTCAACAATGGAGAGCAAGTTACAACAAATTTCAATGAAGTCAACATTGGAAGAGAAGTTACAACAAATTTCAATGAAGTCAACAATGGAAGACATGTTACAATAATTTTCAATTAAATCAACAATGAAAGACTAGTTACAATAATTTTCAATTAAATCAACAATATAAGACTAGTTACAATAATTTTCAATGAAGTAACAATGGAAGACATGTTACAATAATTTTCAATTAAGTCAACAATGAAAGACTAGTTACAATAATTTTCAGTGGGTAACAATGGAAGACAAGTTACAATTTTCAATGAAGTCAACAATGGAAGACAAGTTACAACAATTTTCAATGAAGTCAACAATGGAAGACAAGTTACAACAATTTTCAATGAAGTCAACAATGGAAGACAAGTTACAATAAGTTTCAGTGAAGTCAACAATGGAAGACAAGTTACAACAAATTTTAATGAAGTCAACAATGGAAGACAAGTTACAACAATTTTCAATGAAGTCAACAATGAAAGACAAGTTACAACAATTTTCAATGAAGTCAACAATGGAAGACAAGTTACAACAATTTTCAATGAAATTAACAATGGAAGACAAGTTACAACAATTTTCAATGAAGTCAACAATGGAAGACAAGTTACAACAATTTTCAATGAAGTCAACAATGGAAGACAAGTTACAATAATTTTCAGTGAAGTCAACAATGGAAGACAAGTTACAACAAATTTCAATGAAGTCAACAATGGAAGACAAGTTACAACAAATTTCAATGAAGTCAACAATGGAAGACAAGTTACAACAAATTTCAATGAAGTCAACAATGGAAGACAAGTTGCAACAAATTTCAATGAAGTCAACAATGGAAGACATGTTACAATAATTTTCAATTAAGTCAACAATGAAAGACAAGTTACAAGAAATTTCAATGAAGTCAAAAATGGAAAACTAGTTATAATAATTTTCACTGAAGTCAACAATGGAGGGCAAGTTACAACAATTTTCAATGAAGTCAACAATGGAAGACAAGTTACAATAATTTTCAATTAAGTCAACAATGGAACACAAGTTACAATAATTTTCAGTGAAATCAACAATGGAAGACAAGTTACAACAATTTTCAATGAAGTCAACAATGGAAGACAAGTTACAATAATTTTCAGTGAAGTCAACAATGGAAGACAAGTTAAAACAAATTTCAATGAAGTCAACAATGGAAGAGAAGTTAAAACAATTTTCAATGAAGTCAACAATGGAAGACAAGTTAAAACAATTTTCAATGAAGTCAACAATGGAAGACAAGTTACAACACATTTCAATAAAGTCAACAATGGAAGACATGTTACAATAATTTCAATTAAGTCAACAATGAAAGACTAGTTACAATAATTTTCAGTGAAGTAAGAATGGAAGACAAGTTACAACAAATTTCAATGAAGTCAAAAATGGAAAACTAGTTATAATAATTTTCACTGAAGTCAACAATGGAGGGCAAGTTACAACAATTTTCAATGAAGTCAACAATGAAAGACAAGTTACAACAATTTTCAATGAAGTCAACAAGGAAAGACAAGTTACAAAAAATTTCAATGAAGTCAACAATGAAAGACAAGTTACAAAAAATTTCAATGAAGTCAACAATGGAAGACAAGTTACAATTTTCAATGAAGTCAACAATGGAAGACAAGTTACAACAATTTTCAATGAAGTCAACAATGGAAGACAAGTTACAACAATTTTCAATGAAGTCAACAATGGAAGACAAGTTACAACAATTTTCAATGAAGTCAACAATGGAAGACAAGTTACAATAAGTTTCAGTGAAGTCAACAATGGAAGACAAGTTACAACAAATTTTAATGAAGTCAACAATGGAAGACAAGTTACAACAATTTTCAATGAAGTCAACAATGGAAGACAAGTTACAACAATTTTCAATGAAATCAACAATGGAAGACAAGTTACAACAATTTTCAATGAAGTCAACAATGGAAGACAAGTTACAACAATTTTCAATGAGGTCAACAATGGAAGACAAGTTACAATAATTTTCAGTGAAGTCAACAATGGAAGACAAGTTACAACAAATTTCAATGAAGTCAACAATGGAAGACAAGTTACAATAATTTTCAGTGAAGTCAACAATGGAAGACAAGTTACAACAAATTTCAATGAAGTCAACAATGGAAGACAAGTTACAACAAATTTCAATGAAGTCAACAATGGAAGACAAGTTACAACAAATTTCAATGAAGTCAACAATGGAAGACAAGTTACAACAATTTTCAATGAAGTCAACAATGGAAGACAAGTTACAACAATTTTCAATGAAGTCAACAATGGAAGACAAGTTACAATAAGTTTCAGTGAAGTCAACAATGGAAGACAAGTTACAACAAATTTTAATGAAGTCAACAATGGAAGACAAGTTACAACAATTTTCAATGAAGTCAACAATGAAGGACAAGTTACAACAATTTTCAATGAAGTCAACAATGGAAGACAAGTTACAACAATTTTCAATGAAATCAACAATGGAAGACAAGTTACAACAATTTTCAATGAAGTCAACAATGGAAGACAAGTTACAACAATTTTCAATGAAGTCAACAATGGAAGACAAGTTACAACAAATTTCAATGAAGTCAACAATGGAAGACAAGTTACAACAAATTTCAATGAAGTCAACAATGGAAGACAAGTTACAACAAATTTCAATGAAGTCAACAATGGAAGACAAGTTGCAAGAAATTTCAATGAAGTCAACAATGGAAGACATGTTACAATAATTTTCAATTAAGTCAACAATGAAAGACAAGTTACAAGAAATTTCAATGAAGTCAAAAATGGAAAACTAGTTATAATAATTTTCACTGAAGTCAACAATGGAAGACAAGTTACAATAATTTTCAGTGAAATCAACAATGGAAGACAAGTTACAACAATTTTCAATGAAGTCAACAATGGAAGACAAGTTACAATAATTTTCAGTGAAGTCAACAATGGAAGACAAGTTAAAACAATTTTCAATGAAGTCAACAATGGAAGACAAGTTAAAACAATTTTCAATGAAGTCAAAAATGGAAGACAAGTTACAACACATTTCAATAAAGTCAACAATGGAAGACATGTTACAATAATTTTCAATTAAGTCAACAATGAAAGACTAGTTACAATAATTTTCAGTGAAGTAACAATGGAAGACAAGTTACAAAAAATTTCAATGAAGTCAAAAATGGAAAACTAGTTATAATAATTTTCACTGAAGTCAACAATGGAGGGCAAGTTACAACAATTTTCAATGAAGTCAACAATGAAAGACAAGTTACAACAATTTTCAATGAAGTCAACAAGGAAAGACAAGTTACAAAAAATTTCAATGAAGTCAACAATGAAAGACAAGTTACAAAAAATTTCAATGAAGTCAACAATGGAAGACAAGTTACAATTTTCAATGAAGTCAACAATGGAAGACAAGTTACAACAATTTTCAATGAAGTCAACAATGGAAGACAAGTTACAACAATTTTCAATGAAGTCAACAATGGAAGACAAGTTACAACAATTTTCAATGAAGTCAACAATGGAAGACAAGTTACAACAATTTTCAATGAAGTCAACAATGGAAGACAAGTTACAACAATTTTCAATGAAGTCAACAATGGAAGACAAGTTACAATAAGTTTCAGTGAAGTCAACAATGGAAGACAAGTTACAACAAATTTTAATGAAGTCAACAATGGAAGACAAGTTACAACAAATTTCAATGAAGTCAACAATGGAAGACAAGTTACAACAATTTTCAATGAAATCAACAATGGAAGACAAGTTACAACAATTTTCAATGAAGTCAACAATGGAAGACAAGTTACAACAATTTTCAATGAAGTCAACAATGGAAGACAAGTTACAACAATTTTCAGTGAAATCAACAATGGAAGACAAGTTACAACAAATTTCAATGAAGTCAACAATGGAAGACAAGTTACAACAAATTTCAATGAAGTCAACAATGGAAGACAAGTTACAACAAATTTCAATGAAGTCAACAATGGAAGACAAGTTACAACAAATTTCAATGAAGTCAACAATGGAAGACATGTTACAATAATTTTCAATTAAGTCAACAATGAAAGACAAGTTACAAGAAATTTCAATGAAGTCAAAAATGGAAAACTAGTTATAATAATTTTCACTGAAGTCAACAATGGAGGGCAAGTTACAACAATTTTCAATGAAGTCAACAATGGAAGACAAGTTACAATAATTTTCAATTAAGTCAACAATGGAAGACAAGTTACAATAATTTTCAGTGAAATCAACAATGGAAGACAAGTTACAACAAATTTCAATGAAGTCAACAATGGAAGACAAGTTACAACAAATTTCAATGAAGTCAACAATGGAAGACAAGTTACAACAAATTTCAATGAAGTCAACAATGGAAGACATGTTACAATAATTTTCAATTAAATCAACAATGAAAGACTAGTTACAATAATTTTCAGTGAAGTAACAATGGAAGACTAGTTACAACAAATTTCAATGAAGTCAAAAATGGAAAACTAGTTAAAATAATTTTCACTCAAGTCAACAATGGAGAGCAAGTTACAACAAATTTCAATGAAGTCAACATTGGAAGAGAAGTTACAACAAATTTCAATGAAGTCAACAATGGAAGACATGTTACAATAATTTTCAATTAAATCAACAATGAAAGACTAGTTACAATAATTTTCAATTAAATCAACAATATAAGACTAGTTACAATAATTTTCAATGAAGTAACAATGGAAGACATGTTACAATAATTTTCAATTAAGTCAACAATGAAAGACTAGTTACAATAATTTTCAGTGGAGTAACAATGGAAGACAAGTTACAATTTTCAATGAAGTCAACAATGGAAGACAAGTTACAACAATTTTCAATGAAGTCAACAATGGAAGACAAGTTACAACAATTTTCAATGAAGTCAACAATGGAAGACAAGTTACAATAAGTTTCAGTGAAGTCAACAATGGAAGACAAGTTACAACAAATTTTAATGAAGTCAACAATGGAAGACAAGTTACAACAATTTTCAATGAAGTCAACAATGAAAGACAAGTTACAACAATTTTCAATGAAGTCAACAATGGAAGACAAGTTACAACAATTTTCAATGAAATTAACAATGGAAGACAAGTTACAACAATTTTCAATGAAGTCAACAATGGAAGACAAGTTACAACAATTTTCAATGAAGTCAACAATGGAAGACAAGTTACAATAATTTTCAGTGAAGTCAACAATGGAAGACAAGTTACAACAAATTTCAATGAAGTCAACAATGGAAGACAAGTTACAACAAATTTCAATGAAGTCAACAATGGAAGACAAGTTACAACAAATTTCAATGAAGTCAACAATGGAAGACAAGTTGCAACAAATTTCAATGAAGTCAACAATGGAAGACATGTTACAATAATTTTCAATTAAGTCAACAATGAAAGACAAGTTACAAGAAATTTCAATGAAGTCAAAAATGGAAAACTAGTTATAATAATTTTCACTGAAGTCAACAATGGAGGGCAAGTTACAACAATTTTCAATGAAGTCAACAATGGAAGACAAGTTACAATAATTTTCAATTAAGTCAACAATGGAAGACAAGTTACAATAATTTTCAGTGAAATCAACAATGGAAGACAAGTTACAACAATTTTCAATGAAGTCAACAATGGAAGACAAGTTACAATAATTTTCAGTGAAGTCAACAATGGAAGACAAGTTAAAACAAATTTCAATGAAGTCAACAATGGAAGAAAGTTAAAACAATTTTCAATGAAGTCAACAATGGAAGACAAGTTAAAACAATTTTCAATGAAGTCAACAATGGAAGACAAGTTACAACACATTTCAATAAAGTCAACAATGGAAGACATGTTACAATAATTTCAATTAAGTCAACAATGAAAGACTAGTTACAATAATTTTCAGTGAAGTAAGAATGGAAGACAAGTTACAACAAATTTCAATGAAGTCAAAATGGAAAACTAGTTATAATAATTTTCACTGAAGTCAACAATGGAGGGCAAGTTACAACAATTTTCAATGAAGTCAACAATGAAAGACAAGTTACAACAATTTTCAATGAAGTCAACAAGGAAAGACAAGTTACAAAAAATTTCAATGAAGTCAACAATGAAAGACAAGTTACAAAAAATTTCAATGAAGTCAACAATGGAAGACAAGTTACAATTTTCAATGAAGTCAACAATGGAAGACAAGTTACAACAATTTTCAATGAAGTCAACAATGGAAGACAAGTTACAACAATTTTCAATGAAGTCAACAATGGAAGACAAGTTACAACAATTTTCAATGAAGTCAACAATGGAAGACAAGTTACAATAAGTTTCAGTGAAGTCAACAATGGAAGACAAGTTACAACAAATTTTAATGAAGTCAACAATGGAAGACAAGTTACAACAATTTTCAATGAAGTCAACAATGGAAGACAAGTTACAACAATTTTCAATGAAATCAACAATGGAAGACAAGTTACAACAATTTTCAATGAAGTCAACAATGGAAGACAAGTTACAACAATTTTCAATGAGGTCAACAATGGAAGACAAGTTACAATAATTTTCAGTGAAGTCAACAATGGAAGACAAGTTACAACAAATTTCAATGAAGTCAACAATGGAAGACAAGTTACAATAATTTTCAGTGAAGTCAACAATGGAAGACAAGTTACAACAAATTTCAATGAAGTCAACAATGGAAGACAAGTTACAACAAATTTCAATGAAGTCAACAATGGAAGACAAGTTACAACAAATTTCAATGAAGTCAACAATGGAAGACAAGTTACAACAAATTTCAATGAAGTCAACAATGGAAGACAAGTTACAACAAATTTCAATGAAGTCAACAATGGAAGACATGTTACAATAATTTTCAATTAAGTCAACAATGAAAGACAAGTTACAAGAAATTTCAATGAAGTCAAAAATGGAAAACTAGTTATAATAATTTTCAGTGAAGTCAACAATGGAGGACAAGTTACAACAATTTTCAATGAAGTAAACAATGGAAGACAAGTTACAATAATTTTCAATTAAGTCAACAATGGAAGACAAGTTACAATAATTTTCAGTGAAATCAACAATGGAAGACAAGTTACAACAATTTTCAATGAAGTCAACAATGGAAAACAAGTTACAACAAATTTCAATGAAGTCAACAATGGAAGACAAGTTACAACAAATTTCAATGAAGTCAACAATGGAAGACAAGTTACAACAAATTTCAATGAAGTCAACAATGGAAGACATGTTACAATAATTTTCAATTAAATCAACAATGAAAGACTAGTTACAATAATTTTCAATTAAATCAACAATATAAGACTAGTTACAATAATTTTCAATGAAGTAACAATGGAAGACATGTTACAATAATTTTCAATTAAGTCAACAATGAAAGACTAGTTACAATAATTTTCAGTGAAGTAACAATGGAAGACAAGTTACAAGAAATTTCAATGAAGTCAACAATGGAAAACTAGTTATAATAATTTTCACTGAAGTCAACAATGGAGGGCAAGTTACAAGAATTTTCAATGAAGTCAACAATGGAAGACAAGTTACAATAATTTTCAATTAAGTCAACAATGGAAGACAAGTTACAATAATTTTCAGTGAAGTAACAATGGAAGACAAGTTACAACAAATTTCAATGAAGTCAACAATGGAAGACATGTTACAATAATTTTCAATTAAGTCAACAATGAAAGACTAGTTACAATAATTTTCAGTGAAGTAACAATGGAAGACTAGTTACAACAAATTTCAATGAAGTCAAAAATGGAAAACTAGTTAAAATAATTTCACTGAAGTCAACAATGGAGAGCAAGTTACAACAAATTTCAATGAAGTCAACAATGGAAGACAAGTTACAATAATTTTCAATTAAGTCAACAATGGAAGACAAGTTACAATAATTTTCAGTGAAATCAACAATGGAAGACAAGTTACAACAATTTTCAATGAAGTCAACAATGGAAAACAAGTTACAACAAATTTCTATGAAGTCAACAATGGAAGACAAGTTACAATAATTTTCAGTGAAGTCAACAATGGAAGACAAGTTACAACAACTTTCAATGAAGTCAACAATAGAAGACAAGTTACAACAAATTTCAATGAAGTCAACAATGGAAGACAAGTTACAACAAATTTCAATGAAGTCAACAATGGAAGACATGTTACAATAATTTTCAATTAAATCAACAATGAAAGACTAGTTACAATAATTTTCAGTGAAGTAACAATAGAAGACAAGTTACAACAAATTTCAATGAAGTCAAAAATGGAAAACTAGTTATAATAATTTTCACTGAAGTCAACAATGGAGGGCAAGTTACAATAATTTTCAGTGAAGTAACAATGGAAGACAAGTTACAACAAATTTCAATGAAGTCAACAATGGAAGACATGTTACAATAATTTTCAATTAAGTCAACAATGAAAGACTAGTTACAATAATTTTCAGTGAAGTATCAATGGAAGACTAGTTACAACAAATTTCAATGAAGTCAAAAATGGAAAACTAGTTAAAATAATTTTCACTGAAGTCAACAATGGAGAGCAAGTTACAACAAATTTCAATGAAGTCAACAATGGAAGACAAGTTACAACAAATTTCAATGAAGTCAACAATGGAAGACATGTTACAATAATTTTCAATTAAATCAACAATGAAAGACTAGTTACAATAATTTTCAATTAAATCAACAATATAAGACTAGTTACAATAATTTTCAATGAAGTAACAATGGAAGACATGTTACAATAATTTTCATTTAAGTCAACAATGAAAGACTAGTTACAATAATTTTCAGTGAGGTAACAATGGAAGACAAGTTACAAGAAATTTCAATGAAGTCAACAATGGAAAACTAGTTATAATACTTTTCACTGAAGTCAACAATGGAGGGCAAGTTACAACAATTTTCAATGAAGTTAACAATGGAAGACATGTTACAATAATTTTCAATAAAGTCAACAATGAAAGACTAGTTACCATAATTTTCAGTGAAGTAACAATGAAAGACTAGTTACAATAATTTTCAGTGAAGTAATAATGGAAGACAAGTTACAACAAATTTCAATGAAGTCAAAAATGGAAAACTAGTTATAATAATTTTCACTGAAGTCAACAATGGAAGACAAGTTACAATAATTTTCAGTGAAATCAACAATGGAAGACAAGTTACAACAATTTTCAATGAAGTCAACAATGGAAAACAAGTTACAACAAATTTTAATGAAGTCAACAATTCAAGACAAGTTACAACAAATTTCAATGAAGTCAACAATGGAAGACATGTTACAATAATTTTCAATTAAATCAACAATGAAAGACTAGTTACAATAATTTTCAGTGAAGTAACAATAGAAGACAAGTTACAACAAATTTCAATGAAGTCAAAAATGGAAAACTAGTTATAATAATTTTCACTGAAGTCAACAATGGAGGGCAAGTTACAATAATTTTCAGTGAAGTAACAATGGAAGACAAGTTACAACAAATTTCAATGAAGTCAACAATGGAAGACATGTTACAATAATTTTCAATTAAGTCAACAATGAAAGACTAGTTACAATAATTTTCAGTGAAGTATCAATGGAAGACTAGTTACAACAAATTTCAATGAAGTCAAAAATGGAAAACTAGTTAAAATAATTTTCACTGAAGTCAACAATGGAGAGCAAGTTACAACAAATTTCAATGAAGTCAACAATGGAAGACAAGTTACAACAAATTTCAATGAAGTCAACAATGGAAGACATGTTACAATAATTTTCAATTAAATCAACAATGAAAGACTAGTTACAATAATTTTCAATTAAATCAACAATATAAGACTAGTTACAATAATTTTCAATGAAGTAACAATGGAAGACATGTTACAATAATTTTCATTTAAGTCAACAATGAAAGACTAGTTACAATAATTTTCAGTGAGGTAACAATGGAAGACAAGTTACAAGAAATTTCAATGAAGTCAACAATGGAAAACTAGTTATAATACTTTTCACTGAAGTCAACAATGGAGGGCAAGTTACAACAATTTTCAATGAAGTTAACAATGGAAGACATGTTACAATAATTTTCAATAAAGTCAACAATGAAAGACTAGTTACCATAATTTTCAGTGAAGTAACAATGAAAGACTAGTTACAATAATTTTCAGTGAAGTAACAATGGAAGACAAGTTACAACAAATTTCAATGAAGTCAAAAATGGAAAACTAGTTATAATAATTTTCACTGAAGTCAACAATGGAAGACAAGTTACAATAATTTTCAGTGAAATCAACAATGGAAGACAAGTTACAACAATTTTCAATGAAGTCAACAATGGAAAACAAGTTACAACAAATTTTAATGAAGTCAACAATTCAAGACAAGTTACAATAATTTTCAGTGAAGTCAACAATGGAAGACAAGTTACAACAAATTTCAATGAAGTCAACAATGGAAGACAAGTTACAACAAATTTCAATGAAGTCAACAATGGAAGACAAGTTACAACAAATTTCAATGAAGTCAACAATAGAAGACATGTTTCAATAATTTTCAATTAAATCAACAATGAAAGACTAGTTACAATAATTTTCAGTGAAGTAACAATAGAAGACAAGTTACAACAAATTTCAATGAAGTCAAAAATGGAAAACTAGTTATAATAATTTTCACTGAAGTCAACAATGGAGGGCAAGTTACAACAATTTTCAATGAAGTCAACAATGGAAGACAAGTTACAATAATTTTCAATTAAGTCAACAATGGAAGACAAGTTACAATAATTTTCAGTGAAGTAACAATGGAAGACAAGTTACAACAAATTTCAATGAAGTCAACAATGGAAGACATGTTACAATAATTTTCAATTAAGTCAACAATGAAAGACTAGTTACAATAATTTTCAGTGAAGTAACAATGGAAGACTAGTTACAACAAATTTCAATGAAGTCAAAAATGGAAAACTAGTGAAAATAATTTTCACTGAAGTCAACAATGGAGAGCAAGTTACAACAAATTTCAATGAAGTCAACAATGGAAGAGAAGTTACAACAAATTTCAATGAAGTCAACAATGGAAGACATGTTACAATAATTTTCAATTAAATCAACAATGAAAGACTAGTTACAATAATTTTCAATTAAATCAACAATATAAGACTAGTTACAATAATTTTCAATGAAGTAACAATGGAAGACATGTTACAATAATTTTCAATTAAGTCAACAATGAAAGACTAGTTACAATAATTTTCAGTGGAGTAACAATGGAAGACAAGTTACAAGAAATTTCAATGAAGTCAACAATGGAAAACTAGTTAAAATAATTTTCACTGAAGTCAACAATGGAGGGCAAGTTACAACAATTTTCAATGAAGTCAACAATGGAAGACAAGTTACAATAATTTTCAATTAAGTCAACAATATAAGACTAGTTACAATAATTTTCAATGAAGTAACAATGGAAGACATGTTACAATAATTTTCAATTAAGTCAACAATGAAAGACAAGTTACAATAATTTTCAGTGAAGTAACAATGGAAGACAAGTTACAACAAATTTCAATGAAGTCAACAATGGAAGACATGTTACAATAATTTTCAATTAAGTCAACAATGAAAGACTAGTTACAATAATTTTCAATGAAGTAACAATGGAAGACATGTTACAATAATTTTCAATTAAGTCAACAATGAAAGACAAGTTACAATAATTTTCAGTGAAGTAACAATGGAAGACAAGTTACAACAAATTTCAATGAAGTCAACAATGGAAGACATGTTACAATAATTTTCAATTAAGTCAACAATGAAAGACTAGTTACAATAATTTTCAGTGAAGTATCAATGGAAGACTAGTTACAACAAATTTCAATGAAGTCAAAAATGGAAAACTAGTTAAAATAATTTTCAGTGAAGTCAACAATGGAGAGCAAGTTACAACAATTTTTAATGAAGTCAACAATGGAAGACAAGTTACAATAATTTACTTTTCTGAAGTTACTTTTTATTTTATACCAGTTACAAATAGCCAACAATAAGAAAAAAAAACCTTTGGTAGAACCGATGAATATAGTTAATTTTGATGAACTGGTTATGAGATATCGGTTTATAATTACCACGCGCCCTCCAGGAACGACCTAATTAGAGATTTTCCGTAAGAACGTGAAATGTTTTGAATGTGGTAATGATGAATTGGAAAAAGAAACTATTACAAGTGTATGCCCTACCTGTTATAAATACACAGTTGTAGCCTGAAAAGTGTATTAATATAACATATGTTTATTTTGAACTGATATTGGTATGAATAAGTTCATAACTTTGCTGAAACAATAATTTGTTTTAAAACCGTTTACTAACACAAACGAACACGTGTTTTCGGATATTCGCCGATATCTAGTCAAAGGCCATCTGAACAAACAGTCTACAATTTTGAATGCTAGAGAAGTAGCAAGGCAGCGAGTCAACAACGCACACCGCCAACTCTTGGACTACTTTTTATGTAATGGAATAGAATAATTTGACTGTAATATTTATAATGCACCCTTGGTTCCACTGTTTAAAATATTTTTGTGGCGGTAAGGGGTCTTGAACCTCGGACTCGTAAATTTACAGCTCGACACGCTAATCTGCTCAGCTCAGAATCTTCTCACAGCTCGACACGCTAATCTGCTCAGCTCAGAATCTTCTCTTACAGCTCGACACGCTAATCTGCTCAGCTCAGGATCTTCTCTGCATTTCCAAATGAATTTAACAGTTTAGAAAAAAGGTAATTTAATGGATTGTTTGTCGAACATGAAACATGATATATTTTAAATCAATCATGTATTATCTATTTTTTTCGCAGTAAAATTTTCATGTGTGAAATTAATTAAATGCGTAAAAAGACAACAACAACGTCATACATTTTAACTGGAAACGTATACGTAAGTTTAATCATTTTTATTCATTAATTAAGAATATCGCTGAGCAGCTGGCATTTCAAAAATGGCCTCCATGTTTGCTTTAAATTTAAAACGAAAATTAGAAATTTTTATTCAGACGTTATTATAATAACCAAGGACACTTTTCAAGGAGAAGATAAAATTGAATAAAAATCGAATACCACACACTTCTGTGGTCACTCAGTAACTGAGAAATTAGATATGATTCAGAAATAGAGGAAATTATATAATTATTTGCCTCACCTGACTACAAACTAAAACAACAGCATAACATACAATACCTTCTTCATTCAGGTGATTTAACCTGTTCATTGCCAAGTATTTCAGCTGCTACAATACAACTCTAATGCTTCTTCATTTTGTAACTTTTTCGTGACGCCATGTTGGATCGAAAGTGAAACAATTTGTAAGTAGGTCAAATGCATGTATAGTGTTGACATCTAGCGTTGAAGTTAGATATTATTGAGAAAGAATTAACTCGTCCGTGGCACTGTGTTACCAATCGGCTTGGACGAGTTATCTCGTCTGCAGCTCTGAACAGGTTAGAAAAAATATGATTAACAGAAAAATTCCGGCTTACCAGTAAATTAGTTTATTGTTTATTTGTTTTGAATTTTTACCGTGACGGGGATACGAACCCACAACCCTAATAATCGATAAGGAGTCGAGTGCCCGAACCATCTGGTCATGCCGGGCCTAATGAGTTTATTACTTCCGTGACACTACCTCTTTGACCAGCTTTATTAAGTGTTGTTTTCTAACCCTAAACAATAATAAAATTTTGTTCTAGCTTTAAGTTTCATAGCATTCTCCATTCGTTCCAACATTTCTTAAAAATGCCTTAAATTATACCACTCAAACTGATACAAAGAAGAACAAGCTTTGTTTCTGGAAAGGTAATATAAAAATGCAATAATATATTTCGTCAAATCCCCGTCACGCCAAATATGCTCGTCCTTTCAGCCGTGGGAGCGTTATAATGTGATGGTCAATCCCAAAATTCGTTGGTAAAAGAGTAGCCCAAGAGTTGTTGGTGGGTGGTGATGACTAGCTGCCTTCCCTCTAGTCTTACACTGCTAAATTAGGAACGGCCAGAGCAGATAGCCCTCGTGTAGCTGTGCGCGAAGTTCAAAACAAAACATTTCGTCAGATCTCTGTCTCTGATCTGCGTTTCCCAAGCCACTATTAGTAAAATATATCTCTTTACTTAGAACAACAGATTTGCCAAGGAAAACTGATATTTTTGTAAACATTAATATTATTATTTTTTATTTATATATTAATACAAATTACTGTAAATGTTTCTTGAAATACAAACTTATGACTGAGGGGCTGTTATATAGAGTAATTCTACCTAGAACCTTCAATGGGAAATAGTTATAATTCATGAAACACTTTACCACTTTGCTATTTTCCTTAATCTAATGTGAAAAATGCAATCTACATTGCAGCCCTAACAACTTTATAGTTTAAACAGCAACATTTGTCTTCTAAAGTTAACCAGTAGAGTGACTGAACAGTTTTCATGCATCAGGATACGCGTTAACTGAATTAATTTGTTATTGTTTACTTGAAGCGTTAGAGGTAAAAAATTATATACAATTCCAGAGCTACTAAAACTGAATTTATAAACCTAACTTAAAGCGAAAGTGATATGGTATTTTCTTCTTAGAAAGCAGTTCTAGTTTTGAATACTAATATGGGTTGTAAGCAAGCAGTTCTAGTTTTGAATACTAATATGGGTTGTAAGCAAGCAGTTCTACTTTTGAATACCAATATGGGTTGTAAAAACAACAATAAAACGTATTCTCTCCGTTTGTTTGTCTTAACATTAATGTCCATGATAAGCTATCTGTGCTCTTTCCACGACAGAGAACAGAACCACGAATTTTAATGTTCTAAGTCCACAAACTTCAGGCTGATGAACAGAGGGACAGTCCTTCATTTATTGTATGGCAGAGAACAACGTCTTGACCTTTCTAGGTCATATTCAGGTTAACAATGAGAGAGTGTGCAACCTTACTAACCTGAAGATGGTTTGGTTTCGTCTGTTTTGAATTTCGCGCAAAGCCACACGAGGGCTATCTGCGCTAGCCGTCCCTAATTTTGCAGTGTAAGACCAGAGGGAAGGCAGCTAGTCATCATCACCCACCGCCAACTCTTGGGCTACTCTTTTGCCAACGAATAGTGGGATTGACCGTCACATCATAACGCCTCCACGGCTGAAAGAGTGAGCATGTTTGGTGCGACGGGAATTCGAACCTGCGACTCTCAAATTGTGGGTCGAGCGTCTTAACCACCTGAACCTGAAGATGACCTGGGAAGGTCGAAACGTTGTTCTCTGCTCATCAATAAAAGTGTTAATACCCAAACCAACCGTTCTGGGATTCATTTTTACTTCAAGTGGATTTCTCGTCATTAAGAATGACTTCTCTTGCTTTCAATTTTGTCTTAATCCTATGGAGTTTTGCAGTCAGTTTTTTTGTAAGGTTATTAGTGATACACTTGTAAACAATTATACAATCTGTAAAGTTTTTATATATTTATCCATTTATTAGTTTTGTTACCAGTTATTCAACTCCTGTTCCAGAGAACAGTTTCGAAAGACTCATTAAACTACACAACATTTTTAATGGCACCGCTGCCTTGTATTCTAATAGAATATAACTTAGAAAATAAATAATTCATAATGCATAGTAGCGATAATATTTTCAACTGACTAAAATGCACTTTCAGGTAACTTGTTTTTCGATTTGCTTTTCTTGCTGTGCAGTTAGAAAGAATCATCCATGCGTTTCGATGTTTAATACAACACAGTTTCTTGACTGTGGTCGGCTCGTAATCCGAGGGTCGCGGGTTCGAATCCCCGTCGCACCAAACATTTTCGCCCTTTCAACCGTGGGGGCGTTATAATGTAACGGTCAATCCCACTATTCGTTGTCAAAAAAAATAGCCCAAGGGGTGGCGGTGGGTGATAATGGCTAGCTGCCTTCTCTCTAGCCTTACACTGCTAAATAAGGGACGGCTAGAGCAGACAGCCCTCGAGTAGCTTTGCAAAACAAACCAAACCATGAGTGTAGTAATTATTTTATCCTTACATTTCTCTAGGAAGAGAGGATTCTGTAGCAATCAATTAATTTATTTGCGCTGAAACCTTTGCACGTGAAGTGACCAGTTCAAAGTTAAAGACATGAGGTTTTCAATTTGATCGATGTTGTTTTCCTTCCTGTAGCAGGAAATAATGAACAGATTGTCCTATTCAAGTTCGAGCCCTTTCCACTACGTTAAACCAGTTCCACAAAATAAGACACATTATCAGTTATCCAAAAGTAAAATAATGATCAACACATACTTAAAACAGTTGGTTAAGCTCACGTTAGCGTTTAGAGATACTACAATACCTACAGAATCAGAACATTGCAGTATCAATGGTACTGAAAACTAAAATGCTGTTCATTTAGCCAGAGTCTCTACCATCGAGAAAGTAACTCATCAACGTGATTTAAAATGTCTTTATGAATTCAAGTAAGTTTTCCGTCTATCTATATTAATCAGCTTTTGCTGAATAACTGGCTTGTAATTTTGTATTTTTGAAAGTGTAATAAAAGATCTACCTCTGTAATTATGTTCGTTTCGGTCTTTGTTAAATGAACTTTATTCATTTATATTCACAGAAATTTTTGAGGAGTTCAAAACCTCGAGAAGATTTTAATAATGAAGTCCACGTGACTGTTAAATACGTAAGAATTCACAGTAGTTGAAGACAAACTAAACGTATTCAGCATTATGTTATGTGCTAGTCATCACAATCCTGTTTGTTTGTTGTTAAGCACAAAGCTACAGAATAGGCTTCTGTGCTCTGTTTAGTGCGGGTATCGAAATTCGATTTTGATAGTGAACGTTATCAAATTTATCGCAGAGTCAATGATAATTATTTTTAAATAGAATATGAAATATCTAACCGTTTTTTTAGAATAATAATAAATCTAAATATTTGTATAGGGAAAATTATAATACTAAACTTCTTAGTTGCGCAGGGAAAATTATAATATTAAACTTAGTTCTATAGGGAAATTATAACATTAAATTTAGTTGTATAGGGAAATTATAACATTAAACTTAGTTGTATAGGGAAAATTATAATATTAAACTTAGTTGTATAGGGAAAATTATAATATTAAACTTAGTTGTATAGGGAAAATTATAATATTAAACTTAGTTGTATAGAGAAATTATAATATTAAACTTAGTTGCATAGGGAAATTATAATATTAAACTTAGTTGCATAGGGAAATTATAATATTAAACTTAGTTGCACAGGGAAATTATAATATTAAACTTAGTTGTATAGGGAAATTATAACATTAAACTTCTGAGTTGCGTAAGGAAAATTATAATATTAAACGTAGTTCTATAGGAAAATTATAATATTAAACTTAGTTGTATAGGGAAAATTATAATATTAAACTTAGTTCTATAGGGAAAATTATAACATTAAACTTAGTTCTATAGGGAAAATTATAACATTAAACTTAGTTGTATAGGGAAAATTATAACATTAAACTTAGTTGTATAGGGAAAATTATAATATTAAGCGAAGTTGTATAGGGAAAATTATAATATTAAACTTCTTAGTTGTAGAAGGAAAATTATAACATTAAACTTCTTAGTTGTAAAAGGAAAATTGTAATATTAAACTTAGTTGTATAGGGAAAATTATAATATTAAACTTCTTAGTTGTATAGGGCAAATTATAATATTAAACTTAGTTGTATAGGGAAAATTATAATATTAAACTTCTTAGTTGTATAGGGAAAATTATAATATTAAACTTCTTAGTTGTATAGGGAAAATTATAATATTAAACTTAGTTGTATAGGGAAAATTATAATATTAAACTTAGTTGTATAGGGAAAATTATAAAATTAAACTGTTTATGGCGCGATGTTTTGTTGCGTGTTGTAATTGAATGCTATTAACTCAATTCATTTCTATTGCATAACTACGTATCTTATATTTAGAAGATACTTTTTATTTATCTACTACAAAAAAATGAAAACCTCTATACGTTTTACTTATTTCACTAAAATCACCGCTTTTAACTCTTTCGTACGTATCTTTTCACAACATTTTAATACGAAGTTTCCACTAATATTATACATTGTTTTTTATCATTCCAACCATTTGTTGAATCTACATTACAGTACCGTCCATACAAAAAATTTTTGTTGGTGGCTAAATTTTTTTATGTTATGGTATTTTCCTTAATATAAGGGCCTTGCATGGTCAGGTGGGTTAAGGCGTTCGACTCGTAATCCAAGGGTCGCAGGTTCGAATCCCCGTCACACCAAACATGCTCGCTCTTTCAGCCGTGGGGACGTTATAATGTTACGGTCAATCCCACTATTCCTTGGTAAAAGAGTAGCCCAAGAGTTGGCGGTGATGACTAGCTGCCTTCCCTCTAGTCTTACCCTGCTAAATTAGGGACGGCTAGCGCAGATAGCCCTCTTATAGCTACTAGAATTCGAACCCGAGACCCTCGGATTACTAGTCGAACGCCTTAACCCACCTGGCCATGCCGGGCCGTACGTACTTGTAAAATTACATGTTTAGTATCAAAACAAAAGGCGGTAAATCCAAGGTAAATCGTGATTTCCGTCCATTTTTATATCTTCAACAAGCTGGAGACGACCGTAAGTGCATTAGGACAATTACCATCTGAGTCCTGTAAATTACCTCTCAGTGTTTCTTTGGAACTTGGATTTGTCAGAACAGATTTCAATGAAATGAAAACTACACATCTAATTTTAAAAGCAGCGTTCGTTCTAGTTTGGTAGAACTAAATAGAATTCTATCTTTCAAAGAGTTACTAAACACAACCAAAGAACTGATGCTAAAGAAAAGTCATAATGGAACGAAATTAAAAAAAAAAAAATTGAAATGTACAAACAAGCAGAATAAACCGAAAATCTTTAACCAGAATTTAAATAATACTAATAAAAAAATTCATTATATTTTAGTCGGGATTCGCCACCGCTTTTCTCATTTTCAAAATAATTTAAATAAAAGTGTCCTTGTAGATAATGTATTTTTGAAATAATAGTTTATGCTTAACGTAAAATTCGTTAAACACTCAAGCGAATCCATAATCCAAACTTAGTTTCAATTATATAACTCGGAGTACAAATTAGAAACTTTGAGCTATATTCATTGTAAAGCTCACATAAATGAGATTAATTTAAATCACATTGTTTCGTAACCGACAGTGTGAAATCATTTTAATTCACATATGTGATGCGATAAAGCACGTGTTTAAAAGGTGATCACATTTCTAAAAACTGAAACGGAAACTTCTGATGCATGTTACAGAGTTTTGGCGGATTATTTCATATGGAAAATATTGCATCTTAATAGCAAAAAACCTTTTAACAAATGATAAATCACGTGCGCCGAAAAGAAATTACACAATAGCGTTCGTTTAAAGAAATACAAACAATAAAGACATTATAATGGTTCACGTTATGTCTGTAGGTTAAGTTTTCGAGCTGTTATTTTTCCAAGCACAAGGAAATTCACTGTTCATGCTTTCCTTCAAACCGAAATCTCTATCACACAAAACAAATTATACATAATTAGTGGTACCCCGCTGATACAGCGGTAAGTCGACGGATTTACAACGCTAAAATCAAGGATTCGATTCCCCTCGGTATACTCAGCAGATAGCCCGATGAGGCTTTGCTATAAGACACACACACACAATTAATGCTCAAACGATTTATACCTTTGAGTGTTTCTTATGGACTTACTGAAACAATTTTATTCGAAAAAGTCCAACGTTTATCGACTAGTGTCATAGACCGTATCATTAAAACTCATCAACAGCAACCAACCTAAATTCTTAAATCACCTTCAAAGTCAGTTATTCAACAATAAATCAGCTGTTGGCACGTACTATATTAAGATGCAATACACACAAACGTTTGAAAATATCTTCTGAAACTTCGTCCACATAAAGCAAAAAGTTCCAAGCAATACGCCCCACAGTGGCTATGTTTGTGGAGTTACAACGCTAGAAACCGGGTTTCGATACCCGTGGTGGGCAAAGCACAAATAGCCCATTGTGTAGCTTTGTGGTTAATTCAAAATAACAACAAGAATCCAAGCAATATACTGTTGACAATTCACTTGTTTTGAGGAAGCCTTATTATTGTTATGAATCCTATAGAAGATTTCGTCTAGATTGGAATTATGCATTGGGTTTGTATTTTTTTCATATATTAATATTGCGTTCGGTTTATATTCCTCATAGACTACTGTTATGTTTGGTTTATATTCCTCATATATTATTCTTGCGCACGGTTTCCATATTGTTATTAGTATTGTTGTGTTATGTTTGAAATTTTCATATTATTACTGTCGCATTCGGTTTTCAGTTTTGTATTTTCTGTATAATATTGTTATGATCGGCTTGTATTTTGGAGTTATATTTTTATATCTTGAAGCGTTAAAGAACGTCTGTTTTCGACGTTATTTAGGTTTAACGGAAGGAACAGGCTGTATAAAAATACGTGTAACAAGCATTAGATTATTGTATGTATCCGTGTCATTGATACCATGAGTAACCCATACAATTACCTAAGCCTAATTATTAATTACGAACTAGTTTTATACTTACAAATCTTATTTTTATTTGCATTACTATTTTTTGTAATTAGTTCTTAATCAGTTTTATCGTACAAGAATTATATACAACGTTAAAAATATTGAAAATCATTTCTTTTTGTTATAATTAAAGAGATAAAATCGGATTATTAAAATGTGCCGACTAGTTGATATACAAAATTTAGAAAGTCGCTAAATGTCTATTTTTGTAAAGTAAAAGTTCATTAAATGATACAGTTTGGTCCATAAAGTGAAAATGCTAATAAGATGAAGACAACTAAGACAACTACTGCAGTTTAATAAAAAAAGAAAAATGTTTGTTTGTTTTGGAACTTCGCACAAAACTACTCGAGGGCTATCTGTGCTAGCCGTCCCTAATTTAGCAGTGTAAGACTAGAGGGAAGGCAGCTAGTCATCACTACCCACCGCCAACTCTTGGGCTACTCTTTTACCAACGAATAGTGGGATTGACCGTCACATTATAACGCCCCCACGGCTGAAAGGGCGAGCATGTTTGGCGCGACCGGGATGCGAACCCGCGACCCTCATATTACGAGTCGCACGCCTTAACACGCTTGGCCATGCCAGGCCCCAGAAACAAACAAACAAACGTTACCAGTTCTCTGAACGCAATGTGATTTGTTTATAAAATTGTCCAAACTTTCGAAACTATCCAGCTATAATCAGTTATTTTATCCGGATTATTTTTTCGTGTGTTTTGTTGCAAACTTAGGCTGTTGTAGAACTTTCAGCAAACTTCCACAAAGTTTATTTTACTTGGATTACTTTTCTTAGTAAACTTTCTAAAAGAAACAATCGTCTTTAGTTTTAGCGAGCTGGAAAGCTATTAATTGTGTGACTTTGTTTTGTGTTTGGGACAATTAGTTGAAAAACTGTCGACTTTTTCGGAAGACATTCGCTCCAATTAATCAAAGTTTTATACACGCACACTAAGTAATTTACAGGGCTCAGATGGCAAGGGTCCGAAATCACTTAAAAACAAATGTTACAGCTGTCTTCAGCTTGTTGAATGGATAAGAAATGAGTTAGAAAAACACCAAATTTTGTTTTCAACAGTTTATCGTCTTAGTTAACTTGTAGAGCGTTCTGATCCATTCGTCAGTTTCTCTTACGCATCAAAGACATGCAATAAACAATTGCAATTGATTTTGTTGTTAACTTAGGACTAGTATTCATATAACTGAGCCATAGGCTTGTGTGTTAAAAAGCTAAAATAACGTGGTTACAGCCAACTAAATTAATTGATGCAAATATAAATATTCACGTTATTAACATATTAAGATATTTGCCACAACCAAGCTCGTCAAAACATACGAAACGACAAGTATCACAATATCCAGATTCGTTAACCATTGTACGTTTCTCTTCAAGAGTCGTATCAACAGAATCATTTCTAAATGCTTTTGACTGAAAACCAACATCAGTACCATAAAACTTAAAAGCCCATCTTCAATGGAAGGTTTTCTTTTTGTGGTAAGAAAACTCCACATCTCAAAATAAAAGTCCACGGTATTGGTGACCAAATGACATCCTTGGTTTCTGAAGATGATAATACTGACAGACTTTCATTGAACATAAATTTAACATAATAAAAGGAAGACAAGCCCGAGGACCCCAATCCCCCATTTTGAACAAACCACGAGGAAAGTTCATATTATTTTACTGTAACGAACAACAACAAAGGACGACTTTTCGTCAATCTAGTTCGCATCCCCATCGCGCCAAACATGCTCGCCCTTTCAGCCGTGAGGGCGTTATAATGTTACGGTCAATCCCACTATTCGTTGGTAAAAGGGTAGCCCAAGAGTTGGCGGTGGGTGGTGATGACTAGCTGCCTTCCCTCTAGTCTTACACTGCTAAATTAGGGACGGCTAGCACAGATAGCCCTCGAGTAGCTTTGTGCGAAATTCCAAAACAAAAGCAAATCGTCAATCTAAGCGACAACGTCTGGGGTAGTTCTAAAGAAAGCGTTTTATCGTTAGGTTGAAATCTTGCTCCAACTCCAAGTAGGATACTCAGGTGCTACTGATGCAAAACCAGATGTTGTCAGTCGTTTACAAGAACCTGTTGTTATCGACTTTTGTTTTAACATAAATAAATCCGTTAACAAGTAATAAAACAAACTTGCAAACAACATCACTATTGAAACACGTGGTACTGTTCAAAATATAAATCAATATAACAATACTGTGCTTTTACCAACAGAGGAAGCTCTTCTGTCTGCGTGAATAAAGACTGGAAAAAGAAGGTAACGGAATTACCATGTGATCCTGTAGGTGTGTGTATCCTGAGGTCCGTTCTTGTTTTTAAAAATGTGCAGCATATTTAAAAAAATCTATAAAAAAATATTTCATTTTAATGTGTTTTGGTTTATGGCTTGAAATTTTTATGGGGAAAATATATAATTTATCAGAGGTTAGGATTTGCTGTTTTAAACGCAGTCCTTCCTCATCATTTTCTTCATTTATTTAACTTCATTAATATATATATGTACCCTTAATACTACTTCCTACTAGAACAATATGAAGAAATCAAACACGTTTCTTTTACAAGTCTACGATATTCTAGAAACCTATAAGCCTGATTGTCTCAACGACCTATTGTATGCTGTATTGTTTCCCACTGTATATAATATTTTGTCTGATATATTGAAACCTTCAGATGAAACCTTACAGTATCCTTCAGGAAACTCAGAACAATTTCAGATTATTAGGAACAAAGAAGTTAATAATTATGACATCATCGTTGGTTCTGATGTGGTACCCTGTTAACGAGAGTCTTTGTTAGTGTTGTAGAAAATCTACTACACAAGACTAGCTAACTAGTCTCAATGACTAATGTCATTAAATTTCTAGAATTATGCTTAGAACCTAGATATTACTACGTGGCAGCACCTATTGACATTTACAGGCAACATTTTTGGGAGGTAACAGTTGGAAGCTAGATTGTTTGCTTGTTTTGAATTTCGCGCATAGCTTCTCGAGGGCTATCTGCGCTAGCCGTTCATAATTTAGCAGTGTAAGACGAGAGTAAAGGTAGCTAGTCATCACCACTCACCGCCAACTCTTGGGCTACTCTTTTACCAACGAATAGTGGGATTGACCGTCACATTATAACGCCCCCATGGCTGAAAGGGCAAGCATGTTTGGTGCGACCGGAATTCGAACCCGCGACTCTCGGATTACGAGTAAAACGCCTTAACACGCTTGGCCATGCCGGGCCCTGGAAGCTAGAATCATAACGCTATACCAAACCCAATTCTGGCTTCAACAAGTTAATGAAATATTTCGTGTTTTGGAAACATAGCACCAAAGGTTTGTATTGAGTTTTTACTATAACTAAATAATCAACTCGCTTTAATACAATTTATCACTTTTAATATCGATGAACTGTAACTAAAAACTAGTTAATCGAAAAACAACAATAAAAAGAACAAATATCTGAACATTAAACCCTCTCATTCGGTATTGGTTAAAAGAAACGTCATTAATACTCTAACATGTAGAGCGCGCGGGATATGTAACAACTGGAACTTGGAAACAGAAATAAACACACTGAATTCATATCCTATTTACCAGGAATTGAAAAAAATATATATTTAATATTCGAACAATGTTCAAATGTTTGACCAACTTATCCAGTACATTAACTATGGGTAAGTTATAACTTCCTACTTTCATATAAGAAATAATTGTTTTTTGTGTTTTTTTGAATTTCGCGCAAAGCTACTCGGGGGGCTATCTGCGCTAGCCGTCTCTAATTTAGCAGCTGGTCATCACCACCCACCGCCAACTCTTGAGCTACTCTTTTACCAACGAATAGTAGAATTAACTGTCACATTATAACGCCCCCATGGCTGAAAGGGCGAGCATGTTTGGTGCGACGGGGATTCGAACCCACGACCCTCAGATTACGAGTCGAACGCCTTAACCCACCTGGCCATGCCGGGTCTTATAAGAAAGGAAGTCTTATTTAAACACATTTCTTGAATTGGGGGCTTAGAATTGAATATCTAAGTTTACGTTTAACACAAAATACCGGTTTAAAATTACTTCAGAAGATCAATAATACAAATGGTTGAGTACTTATATTTTAACCGACTTAAAGTAAGGCAATCAGCTAGCTACATGACAAGCATAACCCCTATAAAGTCACTACAGAAAGGCCTTCTTTAAAACTACATTTTGAAATTGCTTTAAATCTGTTGGTAGTGCGAGGCCACCCGAAGCTGATCGCGTTTGGATAGAGTATACAATAATCCTTTGCAGCCCAAAATATTATTCCATGAAATGTGATACCAAGCAAATCACAAGACACAGGGCTATAGATTTCTATAAGATCGAGTTGTTAAAACGGGTGCCGATAAACCGTCGCTTCAGTATAAGTGATGGCTCATGGAAAGCGGCAATGGACGGGGAGTGTGCTTTAGACATGAAGGTATTACAAAGAGCTTCTTGTAATGAAAACTACCCAATAGGGATATTGTCAACATTCATGGTCGTCATATAGAACATGACCAGACATGTTAACATGGCGTGAAACGATAAGCAGATATTCCAAAATAAAGTATTTATAAGAAATTAATTAAAACTGTCACTTGTTGGCACTAATCTATTAACTTAAAAATCTAAGATTTAAAATTATTATCCACCCAAATAAAATAATTTATACCTACCTAAACAATATTAAGTTTGAGAGATGAAGTTATTCAGTTATATACAAATTAACATTGGTATATATTTTCCAGAATTCTCGAGCTAAGTTAAGCAAATTCGACTCTGATTTTGAGAAAGAAAGCAATCAGTGAATGGAACTCGCAACTTTTCTTAGGCTACTTTTCCCTCACCGAAAAGTGGTATTTGATTGCTATTCTTATAACGCAATCAGGCCCCAAAGTGTGGAGCGCTAATGACACGCGAACCTCGATTCTCAGCCTCAGAGTTCGACATTCTACCCAATGTGCCGCACACGAATAGTTTTAAAAATATTGGCAAAATGCAAGTGTAGCTCTGTCCACCGAGGGGAATCGAACCTCTGATTTTAGCCTTATAAATCCGTAAACTTATCGCTGTCCTAGCGGGGGACTTAGTTAAATGACTCACGAGATGTAAATATAACCTTTTTTTTTTTAAATTAATTACCACGAGTAATTTCCTCAATGAAATTTGAAGCTAAGAACTGAAACACGTGGTTCGGAACTTAAACGAACTCTCTCATTAAAACTCGAGGATTTTCTCGAGGTGCAAATCAGATTCTAAAGTAATTTCCTTTGTGTTCAGTAAAGATTAACAAACACTTCTCCAGTTTCAGTAAACTCTAGGATCAACCATATTTTATTAGCTACGACAAATCTCGGGTTCATATTACTTCATTGGTGATGACAACCATTGGAAGTAACCATACTTTATTTGACAAGTGACTAAATGCGATCAAAATACCTGACACGTTTAGTTGTTCGAAGTGTCTATTTCGTATCATAAAATCTCTCAGGAGTAGTGACAAATTTAACGTTGGTGGCTTGATAAATCAAATAAATATTAAAAACAACATAATCAATAATTAAAGATGCTTTTTTAATTAAGTTATGTTCAACTGCAAAGAGACATAGTGGGCTATCTGCATTGTGCCCACCACAATAATCGAACCGTAATTTTTAGCGTTGAAGCTTTCAATCTGAATGCTGAGCTACTGGAAAGAGGCGCACAATTTTTAGTTTGTTTGTTTTATAATTTCGCGCAAAGCTACACCAGGGCTATCTGCGCTAGCTGTCCATAATTTAGCAGTGTAAGACTAGAGAGAAAGCAGCTAGTCATCACCATCCACCGCCAACACTTGGGCTAGTCTCTTACCAACGAATAGTTGGATTGATCGTAACATTATAACGTCCCCTCGGCTGAAAGGGTGAGGATGTTTGATGTGACAGAGATTCGAATACGCAACCCTCAGATTACGAGGCCTCACATTTTAAACAGCCACGTGTTTTAGCAAATGTGTTTCACAGCTGTTTCGATCAATTGTTCAAGTTTTCTTGCAGTATAATAAAATATATAACATTTATATAAAATCTCCATTTACAGTTCAACTTTAAATAAAAAAGCTTTAGTGAGATTGTAATGTTCCTTCTTGAAGATATCCATTTTTACAAGTAAATGGACAAGTAGAAACAAATGCACTGAGACTAAGGCGAGGACTACTGACTCTAGAAAGTTGAACAGTGTCCATGAAAGTTAGAGAAAGGAGTGCAAGATCTGGGCTACTGTTGGACATCAAAAAGACATCGGTCATGTCATTCGTAACGCACTAAAGTTGTAGAAGATTCTCGAGCGTAAGAATCAACAATATATGTGTGTACGTAGACATTGGTGTATCTTCAATATTGTTGTGCAGGCTGAAATTTCTAAAAAGTCTCCTCATAGGATATAAATGTTACCAATGCAACACGCCAAGAAACAGAATACTGTTATTGGTTTGTACAATTGGTATACTATGAACCTCCGAGCTATAACTGTGATAAACGCTTATTAATCGGGAACTTCAGATATATAACAAGGAACATTTATAAATTTTGAGCATTACAAACCATTTAATTAGAGCGGATTCATATCAGACATTAATATTTTTACGAAAACATCTTATAACTTCATTGGTGAAAAATTTCAACGTGTTACCGGCAAAGAAAGAAAAAAAAAAAAAAACAGAGCTAGCTGTTAATTACCTACATCAGTTCGAAATTAATTCACTCATCATGAACCATCGATAAGATGTCAAGAAAGCTCCGAACCAGATAGAACAGTGGTTCCCAACCTTTTCTATGCCCCGCACCCCTAAAAAATTTTAATATGATCTCGCACCCCTCACAGTAATTATTTATTTAAGAATAAAGGTGAAGGTGGCCAAAACAAATGTTATCTCGCACCCCCCTGGAACACTATCTCGCAACCCTGGTTGGGAACTACTGGGATAGAAGAACTCGATACTGTTTGCAAGTTTATAAAACTTTCGGACCCCCGCTAGTACAGTGGTAAACCTACGGATTTACAATACTAAAATTAGGGGTTTAATTCCCCTCGGTGGAATCAGAAGACAGCCCGATGTGGCTTTGCTATAAGAACACACATATAAAAGTTTTGTACATAGATCGTTATTTGTAATAACCGTTATTGTACACTGCATTATTTTTTTGTGTATTAAAATATATTCGTATAAATAAATATGTCTCTCTTAAGGCAGCCAACCGCCTCGCCAACTAATAAGTAACGCGCATGATTGGATTACGAGATCTCCTTTGTCCCTAACTTCTGGCCCGGCATGGCCAGGTGGTTAAGGTACTCGACTTATAATCCGAGAGTCGCGACTTTGAATCCCTATCACACCAAACATGCTCGCTCTTTCAGCCGTGGGGGGCGTTAAATGTGACGGTCAATCCCACTATTCGTCAGTAAAAAAGTAGCCCAAGAGTTGGCGATGGGTGGTGATGACTAGCTGCCTTTCCTCTAGTCTTACACTGCTAAATTAGGGACGGCTAGCGCAGATAGCCCTCGTGTAGCTATGCGCGATATTCAAAACAAACCCTATCTACTATCTAGCGAAACCACAGCGACATGAACGAGCTTAAAGAAACCAACGGCGAGGATCACAAATTAAATACATTTAGATATTTATTTAACTTCTGATTTTAAGCTTTCATTTAGCTCAATTTTAGGCTAGTTGGTATTCCAATAAGTAACTTTACATTTATAAAAAATGTTTGTTAGATATTTAACATGAGCGCACAGTATCCTTTAATGGATACTTTAAATAAATGCACTTAGAGAAACCATTTGGAAGATATTTAATGGCCAGGCATGGCCAAGCGTGTTAAAGCGTGCGACTCGTAATCTGAAGGTCGCGGATTCGCATCCCCGTCGCACCAAACATCCTCACCCTTTCAGCCGAGGGGACGTTATAATGTAATGGTCAATCCCACTATGCGTTGGTAAAAGAGTAGCCCAAGAGTTGGCGGTGGGTGGTGATGACTAGCTGCCTTCCCTCTAGTCTTACCCTGCTAAATTAGGGACGGCTAGCACAGATAGCCCTCGAGTAGCTCTCCGCGAAATTAAAAACAAACAAACAAACAGATATTTAATTCGCACGCACACACACACACACATTATTCTCAATTCTTGATAAGAAAGTTCAGAAAAATACGCTTCCAAGGTTTTAATTTTTTAGTTTTTTATTTGGTTTTGCGTCTTCTTTGAAAGTTGCGTGGCTAATGAGAGACCTATTAGTGAAATGGTTAAAGCTTAAATTCTGACAACACCAGCTGAGTAATTAGGTGTTAAAAAATTACGTTCACTTTGGCAGCTTGGCAATCCTAGATTAAAGGTATAATTTCTCTCTCTCGTCAACTTCTTAGTTTTAGAACGGATGTTAACACTTATTCTACACGTTTATAATTGTCAAACTGTTCTAATAAAAACAACGTCAAATGAAACTCTCTCGAGCGAGATCTGTGAAAGAATGTGAGAGGTTCTTTGAAGTTTCTCGTGGCTAACGTAACATTAGAAAAACGAATGAGTTGCGCACGTACTTCAGTTTGCTAAGGATAAGGGTTTTAGTTGAAATAAGTTAAAAAATAGGTTGTGAAATTTGAAAAATAATATGAAAGCATTTGGTGTTCCATACCGAAAGACACGTCTCAGAACAACCAGTCGTTATCAGGTTAAGGCACATACAATTCGTTTTCTTCAAATAACAGTCATTTTTATAAAAGGGTTTTGTTTGCGTTATTAGCTATTTACCTCAGCAATTATCAGATAAAGGAAGATGGCTTTTTTTTAAAATTTTGAATTCTTTAGTGAGAAATCGAACATTCATAATCATAGTGTTTCATACACGATATGATCGGTTTAAATAAAAACTTTTTTGATGAAGGCACGTTCATTCTATAACCCTGAGACAATGGTGTTTTCCCACGTCACTGGGTGTAATTTCCACTAGCGATGTAACTCATCGGGTACATAAACAGCTGTGATGTCGTACAGCAAAGTTCTGTCTTGAACAGCAGATAGGGGTCAAAGTACTCATGTAGAGGTGATTTGGTTTTCTTCGTGACCTTGTGAGCTTTTATATAGAAGAGAGCTATTTGATAGCATAACCAACCCTACTGAACAAACCAAGGTATAAACCGTAACTGTTTTTGTTTGTGCGAAGACAAACACAAAGAAACACAGTGAATTATTTTGGATCCCCATTCCCAACGGTGATATCAAAATCTAATTTTCGAAAAAAAAGTAAAATTTTAAAAATAGACCCCTGCGTCATTTTAACGTAACACGTGTCTAAAATGATATTAGATTGAAACTGTGTGTGTGTGTTTTCCAACAGAAAATTCACATCGGGCGATCTGCCGATTCAACCTTGGTGAATCAAACACCTCACTTTAGCGTTGTAAATCCGTAGACTTACCACTGTACCGGTGGGGGACAAGATTAAAACAAACCAAGCAAAATCCCAAACAGGTAAAAATTACATTTTTAGTAACTGACTATCTACAGCTACCAATTAAGGAAACAAAGAACAAAATTAAAAAGCCACTGAGAGTTCACCTGTAGCCACGAGTAATATAAAAATTAAAACATTAAATTAAACAGTAACTGATACTTCACCTGTAGCAACGAGTCATATAAGAAATAAAACATTAAATTAAATAGTTACTGATAGTTCACCTGTAGCCACGAGTCATATAAAAATTAAAACATTAAATTAAATAGTTACTTAGAGTTCACCTGTAGCCACGAGTCATATAAAAATTAGCACATTAAATTACATAGTTACTGAGAGTTCGTCTGTAGCCACGAGTCATAAAAAAAATAAAATTTTAAATTATACAGTTACTGAGAGTTCACCTGTAGCGACGAGTCATATAGAAATTAAAACATTAAATTAAATAGTTTCTGAGAATTCACCTGCAGATACGAGTCATATAAAAATAAAACATTAAATTAAACAATTACTTAGAGTTCACCTGTAACCACGAGTCATATAAAAATTAAAACATTAAATTAAATAGTTACTTATAGATCACCTGTAGCCACGAGTCATAAAAAATAAAACATTATTTTAAATAGTTACTGAGAGTTCACCTGTAGCCACGAGTAATATTAAATTTATAACATTAACTTAAACAGGTACTGAGTTCACCTGTAGTCACGAGTCGTATCAAAAATAAAACATTATTTTAAATAGTTACTGATAGTTCACATATAGCCACGAATCATATAAAAAACATTAAATTAAATAGTTACTGCAAATTCAACTGTAGCCACGAGTCATATAAAAATTAAAACATTAAATTAAATAGTTACTGAGAGTTCACCTGTAGCCACGAGTCATATACAAATTAAAACATTAAATTAAAAAGTTACTGATAGTTCACCTGTAGCCACGAGTCATATACAAAATAAAACATTAAATTAAACAGTTACTGAGAGTTCACCTGTAGCCACGAGTCATATACAAATTAAAACATTAAATTAAATAGTTACTGAGAATTCACCTGTAGCCACGAGTTATATAAAAATTAAATCATTATATTAAATAGTTACTGAGAGTTCACCTGTAGATACGAGTCATATAAAAAATAAAACATTAAATTAAATAGTTACTGATAGTTCACCTGTAGTCCCTTGCCACATAAAAATTCAAACAATAAATTAAATAGTAACTGATAGTTCACCTGTAGCCACTAGTCATATAAAAATCAAATCATTAAATTAAATAGTTACTAAGTGTTCACCTGTAGCCACGAGTCGTATAAAAATAAAACATTAAATTAAACAGTTACTGAGAGTTCACCTGTAGCCACGAGTCATATAAAAATTAAAACATTAAATTATACAGTTACTGAGAGTTTACCTGTAGCCACGAGTCGTATAAAAATTAACACATTAAATTTTATAGTTACTGCTAATACACCTGAAGCGACGAGTCATATAGAAATTAAAACATTAAATTAAAAAGTTACTTAGAGATCACCTGTAGCCACGAGTCATATAAAAAATTAAACATTAAATTATACAGATACTGATAGTTCACCTATAGCCACGAGTCATATAAAAAATAAAACACTAAATTAAACATTTACTGAGAGTTCACCTGTAGCCACGAGTCATATACAAATTAAAACATTAAATTAAAGTTAATGATAGTTCACCTGTAGCAACGAGTCATATAAAAAATAAAACATTAAATACAACAGTTACTGAGAGTTCACCTGTAGCCACGAGTCATAAAAATTAACACATTAAATTACATAGTTACTGATAGTTCACCTATAGCCACGAGTCATATAAAAAATAAAACATCAAATTAAACAGTTACTTAGAGTTCACCTGTGGACATGAGTCATATAAAAAATAAAATTTTAAATTATACAGTTACTGATAGTTCACCTGTAGCCACGAGTCGTATAAAAATTAACACATTAAATTTTATAGTTACTGAGAGTTCACCTGTAGCCACGAGTCATATAAAAATTAAAACATTAAATTAAACAGTTACTGATAGTTCACCTGTAGCTACGAGTCATACAAAATATAAAACATTAAATTAAAAAGTTACTGAGAGTTCACCTGCAGATACGAGTCATATAAAAATAAAACATTAAATTAAATAGTTACTGAAAGTTCACCTGTAGCCACGAGTCATATACAAATTAAAACATTAAATTAAATAGTTACTGAGAGTTCACCTGTAGCCACGAGTCATATAAAAATTAAAACATTAAATTAAACAGTTACTGAGAGTTCACCTGTAGCCACGAGTCATATAAAAATTAAAACATTAAATTAAATAGTTACTGAGAGTTCACCTGTAGCCACGAGTCATATACAAATTAAAACATTAAATTAAATAGTTACTGAGAGTTCACCTGTAGCCACGTGTCATATAAAAATTAAAACATTAAATTCAAAAGTTACTTGGAGTTCACCTGTAGCCACGAGTCATATAAAAAATAAAACATTAAATTACACAGTTACTAAGTGTTCACCTGTAGCCACGAGTCATATAAAAATTAAATCATTAAATTAAATTGTTACTGATAATTCAACTGTTGCCACGAGTCATATAAAATTAAAACATTAAATTAAATAGTTACTGATAGTTCACCTGTAGCCACGAGTCATATCAAAATTAAAACATTAAATTAAACAGTTACTGAGAGTTCACCTGTAGCCACGAGTCATATAAAAATTAACACATTAAATTACATAGTTACTGAGAGTTCACCTGTAGCCACGAGTCATATAAAAATTAAAACATTAAATTAAATAGTTACTGATAGTTCACCTGTAGCCACGAGTCATGTAAAAATAAAACATTAAACTAAACAGTTACTGATAGTTCACCTGTAGCCACGAGTCATATAAAAAATAAAACATTAAATTAAACAGTAACTTAGGTATCACCTGTAGCCACGAGGCATATAAAAATTAGCACATTAAATTTTATAGTTCCTGAGAGTTCACCTGTAGCCACGAGTCATATAAAAAATAAATCATTAAATTAAACAGTTACTTAGAGATCACCTGTAGCCACGAGTCATATAAAATTAAACATTAAATTATACAGTTACTGAGAGTTCACCTGTAGCCACGAGTCATATAAAAAATAAAACATTAAATTAAATAGTTACTGAGAGTTCACTTGTAGCCACGAGTCATATAAAAATTAAAACATTAAATTAAACAGTTACTGATAGTTCATTTGTAGCTACGAGTCATATAAAATATAAAACATTAAATTAAATAGTTACGGAGAGTTCACCTGTAGCCAAGAGTCATATAAAAATTAAAACAAGTTACTGATAGTTCACCTGTAGCCACGAGTCATATAAAAAATAAAACATTAAATTAAATAGTTACTGAGAGTTCACCTGTAGTCACGAGTCATATAAAATTTAAAACATTAAATTAAACAGTTACTTAGAGATCACCTGTAGCCACAAATCATATAAGAAATTAAACATTAAATTAAACAGTTACTGATAGTTCACCTGTAGCCACGAGTCATATAAAAATAAAACATTAAATAAATAGTTACTGAGAGTTCACCTGTAGCCACGAGTCATATAAAAATTAAAACATTAAATTAAATAGTTACTGATAGTTCACCTGTAGCCACGAGTCATATAAAAAATAAAACATTAAATTAAACAGTTACTTAGAGTTCACCTGTAGCCACGAGTCATATAAAAAATAAAACATTAAATTATACAGTTACTGAGAGTTCACCTGTAGCCACGAGTCATATAAAAATTAGCACATTAAATTAAATAGTTACTGAGAGTTCACCTGTAGCCACGAGTCATATAAAAATTAAAACATTAAATTAAATAGTTACTGATAGTTCACCTGTAGCCACGAGTCATATAAAAATTAAAACATTAAATTAAATAGTTACTTAGAGTTCACCTGTAGCCACGAGTCATATAAAAATTAAAACATTAAATTAAATAGTTACTGAGAGTTCACCTGTAGCCACGAGTCATATAAAAATTAAAACATTAAATTAAATAGTTACTGATAGTTCACCTGTAGCCACGAGTCATATAGAAATTAAAACATTAAATTAAATAGTTACTGATAGTTCACCTGTAGCCTCGTGTCACATCAAAATTAAAACATTAAATTAAACAGTTACTGAGAGTTCACCTGTAGCCACGAGTCATATAAAAATTAACACATTAAATTACATAGTTACTGAGAGTTCGTCTGTAGCCACGAGTCATATAAAATTAAAACATTAAATTAAATAGTTACTGATAGTTCACCTGTAGCCACGAGTCATATAAAAAATAAAACATTAAATTAAACAGTTACTTAGGTATCACCTGTAGCCACGAGTCATATAAAAATTAAAACATTAAATTAAATAGTTACTGAGAGTTCACCTGTAGCCACGAGTCATATAAAAAATAAATCATTAAATTAAACAGTTACTTAGAGATCACCTGTAGCCACGAGTCATATAAGAAATTAAACATTAAATTATACAGTTACTGAGAGTTCACCTGTAGCCACGAGTCATATAAAAAATAAAACATTAAATTAAATAGTTACTGAGAGTTCACCTGTAGCCACGAGTCATATAAAAATAAAAACATTAAATTAAACAGTTACTGATAGTTCATTTGTAGCTACGAGTCATATAAAATATAAAACATTAAATTAAATAGTTACTGAGAGTTCACCTGTAGCCAAGAGTCATATAAAAAATAAAACATTAAATTAAACAGTTACTGAGAGTTCACCTGTAGCCACGAGTCATATAAAAATTAAAACAAGTTACTGATAGTTCACCTGTAGGCACGAGTTATATAAAAAATTAAACACTAAATTAAACAGTTACTGATAGTTCACCTGTAGCTACGAGTCATATAAAAAATAAAACATTAAATTAAATAGTTACTGAGAGTTCACCTGTAGTCACGAGTCATATAAAAATTAAAACATTAAATTAAACAGTTACTGAGAGTTCACCTGTAGCCACGAGTCATATAAAAATTAAACATTAAATTATACAGTTACTGATAGTTCACCTGTAGCCACGAGTCATATAAAAAATAAAACATTAAATTAAACAGTTACTGAGAGTTCACCTGTAGCCACGAGTCATATAAAAAATAAAACATTAAATTAAACAGTTACTGAGTTCACCTGTAGCCACGAGTCATATAAAAATTAAAACATTAAATTAAACAGTTACTTAGTTCAGCCACGAGTCATATAAAAATTAACACATTAAATTTTATAGTTACTGAGAGTTCACCTGTAGCCACGAGTCATATAAAAATTAAAACATTAAATTAAATAGTTACTGATAGTTCACCTGTAGCCACGAGTCATATAAAAAATAAAACATTAAATTAAATAGTTACTGAGAGTTCACCTGTAGCCACGAGTCATATAAAAATTAAAACATTAAATTAAATAGTTACTGAGAGTTCACCTGTAGCCACGAGTCATATAAAAATTAAAACATTAAATTAAACAGTTACTGATAGTTCACCTGTAGCCACGAGTCATATAAAAAATAAAACATTAAATTAAATAGTTACTGATAGTTCATCTGTAGCCACGAGTCATATAAAAATTAAAACATTAAATTAAATAGTTACTGATAGTTCACCTGTAGCCACGAGTCATATAAAAATTAAAACATTAAATTAAACAGTTACTGAGAGTTCACCTGTAGCCACGAGTCATATAAAAATTAAAACATTAAATTAAACAGTTACTGAGAGTTCACCTGTAGCCACGAGTCATATAAAAAATAAAACATTAAATTAAACAGTTACTAAGTGTTCACCTGTAGCCACGAGTCATATAAAAATTAAAACATTAAATTAAATAGTTACTGATAGTTCACCTGTAGCCACGAGTCATATAAAAATTAAAACATTAAATTAAATAGTTACTGATAGTTCACCTGTAGCCACGAGTCATATAAAAATTAAAACATTAAATTAAACAGTTACTGAGAGTTCACCTGTAGCCACGAGTCATATAAAAATTAAAACATTAAATTAAATAGTTACTGATAGTTCACCTGTAGCCACGAGTCATATAAAAATAAAACATTAAATTAAACAGTTACTGAGAGTTCACCTGTAGCCACGAGTCATATAAAAATTAAACATTAAATTAAACAGTTACTGAGAGTTCACCTGTAGCCACGAGTCATATAAAAAATAAAACATTAAATTAAATAGTTACTGAGAGTTCACCTGTAGCCACGAGTCATATAAAAATTAAAACATTAAATTAAACAGTTACTGATAGTTCACCTGTAGCCACGAGTCATATAAAAATATAAAACATTAAATTAAATAGTTACTGAGAGTTCACCTGTAGCCACGAGTCATATAAAAATTAAAACATTAAATTAAATTTACTGATAGTTCACCTGTAGCCACGAGTCATATAAAAAATTAAAACATTAAATTAAACAGTTACTGATAGTTCACCTGTAGCCACGAGTCATATAAAAATAAAACATTAAATTAAATAGTTACTGAGAGTTCACCTGTAGCCACGAGTCATATAAAAATTAAAACATTAAATTAAATAGTTACTGAGAGTTCACCTGTAGCCACGAGTCATATAAAAATTAAAACATTAAATTAAATAGTTACTGATAGTTCACCTGTAGCCACGAGTCATATAAAAAATAAAACATTAAATTAAACAGTTACTGAGAGTTCACCTGTAGCCACGAGTCATATAAAAAATAAAACATTAAATTAAACAGTTACTGAGAGTTCACCTGTAGCCACGAGTCATATAAAAATTAAAACATTAAATTAAATAGTTACTGAGAGTTCACCTGTAGCCACGAGTCATATAAAAATTAAAACATTAAATTAAATAGTTACTGATAGTTCACCTGTAGCCACGAGTCATATAAAAAAATAAAACATTAAATTAAATAGTTACTGAGAGTTCACCTGTAGCCACGAGTCATATAAAAATTAAAACATTAAATTAAATAGTTACTGAGAGTTCACCTGTAGCCACGAGTCATATAAAAATTAAAACATTAAATTAAACAGTTACTGATAGTTCACCTGTAGCCACGAGTCATATAAAAAATAAAACATTAAATTAAATAGTTACTGATAGTTCATCTGTAGCCACGAGTCATATAGAAATTAAAACATTAAATTAAATAGTTACTGATAGTTCACCTGTAGCCACGAGTCATATAAAAATTAAAACATTAAATTAAACAGTTACTGAGAGTTCACCTGTAGCCACGAGTCATATAAAAATTAAAACATTAAATTAAATAGTTACTGAGAGTTCACCTGTAGCCACGAGTCATATAAAAAATAAAACATTAAATTAAATAGTTACTGAGAGTTCACCTGTAGCCACGAGTCATATAAAAATTAAAACATTAAATTAAATAGTTACTGATAGTTCACCTGTAGCCACGAGTCATATAAAAATTAAAACATTAAATTAAATAGTTACTGAGAGTTCACCTGTAGCCACGAGTCATATAAAAATTAAAACATTAAATTAAATAGTTACTGAGAGTTCACCTGTAGCCACGAGTCATATAAAAATTAAAACATTAAATTAAATAGTTACTGATAGTTCACCTGTAGCCACGAGTCATATAAAAATAAAACATTAAATTAAACAGTTACTGCACCTGTAGCCACGAGTCATATAAAAATTAAAACATTAAATTAAACAGTTACTGAGAGTTCACCTGTAGCCACGAGTCATATAAAAATTAAAACATTAAATTAAACAGTTACTGAGAGTTCACCTGTAGCCACGAGTCATATAAAAATTAAAACATTAAATTATATAGTTACTGAGAGTTCACCTGTAGCCACGAGTCATATAAAAATTAAAACATTAAATTAAACAGTTACTGATAGTTCACCTGTAGCCACGAGTCATATAAAAATTAAAACATTAAATTAAATAGTTACTGAGAGTTCACCTGTAGCCACGAGTCATATAAAAAATAAAACATTAAATTAAACAGTTACTGAGACTTCACCTGTAGCCACGAGTTATATAAAAAATAAAACATGTTACTGAGAGTTCACCTGTAGCCACGAGTCATATAAAAACTGAGAGTAAAACATTAAATTAAACAGTTACTGAGAGTTTGTCTGTAGCCACGAGTCATATAAAAATTAAAACATTAAATTAAACAGTTACTGATAGTTCACCTGTAGCCACGAGTCATATAAAAAATAAAACATTAAATTAAATAGTTACTGAGAGTTCACCTGTAGCCACGAGTCATATAAAAATTAAAACATTAAATTAAATAGTTACTGATAGTTCACCTGTAGCCACGAGTCATATAAAAATTAAAACATTAAATTAAACAGTTACTGAGAGTTCACCTGTAGCCACACGAGTCATATAAAAATTAAAACATTAAATTAAATAGTTACTGATAGTTCACCTGTAGCCACGAGTCATATAAAAATTAAAACATTAAATTAAATAGTTACTAAGAGTTCACCTGTAGCCACGAGTCGTATAAAAATAAAACATTAAATTAAACAGTTACTGAGAGTTCACCTGTAGCCACGAGTCATATAAAAATTAAAACATTAAATTAAATAGTTACTGATAGTTCACCTGTAGCCACGAGTCATATAAAAATTAAAACATTAAATTAAACAGTTACTGAGAGTTCACCTGTAGCCACGAGTCATATAAAAAATAAAACATTAAATTAAATAGTTACTGAGAGTTCACCTGTAGCCACGAGTCATATAAAAATTAAAACATTAAATTAAATAGTTACTGATAGTTCACCTGTAGCCACGAGTCATATAAAAAATAAAACATTAAATTAAATAGTTACTGAGAGTTCACCTGTAGCCACGAGTCATATAAAAATTAAAACATTAAATTAAACAGTTACTGAGAGTTCACCTGTAGCCACGAGTCATATAAAAATTAAAACATTAAATTAAATAGTTACTGAGAGTTCACCTGTAGCCACGAGTCATATAAAAATTAAAACATTAAATTAAATAGTTACTGAGAGTTCACCTGTAGCCACGAGTCATATAAAAATTAAAACATTAAATTAAATAGTTACTGAGAGTTCACCTGTAGCCACGAGTCATATAAAAATTAAAACATTAAATTAAACAGTTACTGAGAGTTCACCTGTAGCCACGAGTCATATAAAAATTAAAACATTAAATTAAATAGTTACTGAAAGTTCACCTGTAGCCACGAGTCATATACAAATTAAAACATTAAATTAAATAGTTACTGAGAGTTCACCTGTAGCCACGAGTCATATAAAAATTAAAACATTAAATTAAACAGTTACTGAGAGTTCACCTGTAGCCACGAGTCATATAAAAATTAAAACATTAAATTAAATAGTTACTGAGAGTTCACCTGTAGCCACGAGTCATATAAAAATTAAAACATTAAATTAAATAGTTACTGAGAGTTCACCTGTAGCCACGAGTCATATAAAAATTAAAACATTAAATTAAATAGTTACTGAGAGTTCACCTGTAGCCACGAGTCATATAAAAATTAAAACATTAAATTAAACAGTTACTGAGAGTTCACCTGTAGCCACGAGTCATATAAAAATTAAAACATTAAATTAAATAGTTACTGAGAGTTCACCTGTAGCCACGAGTCATATAAAAATTAAAACATTAAATTAAATAGTTACTGAGAGTTCACCTGTAGCCACGAGTCATATAAAAATTAAAACATTAAATTAAATAGTTACTGAGCCAGTTCACCTGTAGCCACGAGTCATATAAAAATTAAAACATTAAATTAAACAGTTACTGAGAGTTCACCTGTAGCCACGAGTCATATAAAAATTAAAACATTAAATTAAATAGTTACTGAGAGTTCACCTGTAGCCACGAGTCATATAAAAATTAAAACATTAAATTAAACAGTTACTGAGAGTTCACCTGTAGCCACGAGTCATATAAAAATTAAAACATTAAATTAAATAGTTACTGAGAGTTCACCTGTAGCCACGAGTCATATAAAAATTAAAACATTAAATTAAATAGTTACTGAGAGTTCACCTGTAGCCACGAGTCATATAAAAATTAAAACATTAAATTAAACAGTTACTGAGAGTTCACCTGTAGCCACGAGTCATATAAAAATTAAAACATTAAATTAAACAGTTACTGAGAGTTCACCTGTAGCCACGAGTCATATAAAAATTAAAACATTAAATTAAATAGTTACTGAGAGTTCACCTGTAGCCACGAGTCATATAAAAATTAAAACATTAAATTAAATAGTTACTGAGAGTTCACCTGTAGCCACGAGTCATATAAAAAATAAGACATTAAATCAAATAGTTACTGATAGTTCACCTGTAGCCCTGTAGCCACGAGTCATATAAAAAATAAAACATTAAATTAAATAGTTACTGAGAGTTCACCTGTAGCCACGAGTCATATAAAAATTAAAACATTAAATTAAATAGTTACTGAGAGTTCACCTGTAGCCACGAGTCATATAAAAATTAAAACATTAAATTAAACAGTTACTGATAGTTCACCTGTAGCCACGAGTCATATAAAAAATAAAACATTAAATTAAACAGTTACTGAGAGTTCACCTGTAGCCACGAGTCATATAAAAATTAAAACATTAAATTAAATAGTTACTGAGAGTTCACCTGTAGCCACGAGTCATATAAAAATTAAAACATTAAATTAAATAGTTACTGAGAGTTCACCTGTAGCCACGTGTCATATAAAAATTAAAACATTAAATTAAATAGTTACTGAGAGTTCACCTGTAGCCACGAGTCATATAAAAATTAAAACATTAAATTAAATAGTTACTGAGAGTTCACCTGTAGCCACGAGTCATATAAAAAAATTAAAACATTAAATTAAATAGTTACTGAGAGTTCACCTGTAGCCACGAGTCATATAAAAATTAAAACATTAAATTAAATAGTTACTGAGAGTTCACCTGTAGCCACGAGTCATATAAAAAATAAAACATTAAATTAAACAGTTACTGAGAGTTCACCTGTAGCCACGAGTCATATAAGAAATTAAACATTAAATTAAATAGTTACTGAGAGTTCACCTGTAGCCACGAGTCATATAAAAATTAAAACATTAAATTAAATAGTTACTGAGAGTTCACCTGTAGCCACGAGTCATATAAAAATTAAAACATTAAATTAAACAGTTACTGAGAGTTCACCTGTAGCCACGAGTCATATAAAAATTAAAACATTAAATTAAATAGTTACTGAGAGTTCACCTGTAGCCACGAGTCATATAAAAATTAAAACATTAAATTAAATAGTTACTGAGAGTTCACCTGTAGCCACGAGTCATATAAAAATTAAAACATTAAATTAAATAGTTACTGAGAGTTCACCTGTAGCCACGAGTCATATAAAAATTAAAACATTAAATTAAATAGTTACTGATAGTTCACCTGTAGCCACGAGTCATATAAAAATTAAAACATTAAATTAAACAGTTACTGAGAGTTCACCTGTAGCCACGAGTCATATAAAAATTAAAACATTAAATTAAATAGTTACTGAGAGTTCACCTGTAGCCACGAGTCATATCAAAATTAAAACATTAAATTATACAGTTACTAAGAGTTCACCTGTAGCCACGATTCGTATAAAAATAAAACATTAAATTAAATAGTTACTGAGAGTTCACCTGTAGCCACGTGTAATATAAAAATTAAAACATTAAATTAAATAGTTACTGAGAGTTCACCTGTAGCCACGAGTCATATAAAAATTAAAACATTAAATTAAATAGTTACTGAGAGTTCACCTGTAGCCACGAGTCATATAAAAATTAAAACATTAAATTAAACAGTTACTGAGAGTTCACCTGTAGCCACGAGTCATATAAAAATTAAAACATTAAATTAAATAGTTACTGAGAGTTCACCTGTAGCCACGAGTCATATAAAAATTAAAACATTAAATTAAACTGAGTTACTGAGAGTTCACCTGTAGCCACGAGTCATATAAAAATTAAAACATTAAATTAAATAGTTACTGATAGTTCACCTGTAGCCACGAGTCATATAAAAATTAAAACATTAAATTAAATAGTTACTGAGAGTTCACCTGTAGCCACGAGTCATATAAAAATTAAAACATTAAATTAAATAGTTACTGAGAGTTCACCTGTAGCCACGAGTCATATAAAAATTAAAACATTAAATTATACAGTTACTGAGAGTTCACCTGTAGCCACGAGTCATATAAAAATTAAAACATTAAATTAAATAGTTACTGATAGTTCACCTGTAGCCACGAGTCATATAAAAATTAAAACATTAAATTAAATAGTTACTGAGAGTTCACCTGTAGCCACGAGTCATATAAAAATTAAAACATTAAATTAAATAGTTACTGAGAGTTCACCTGTAGCCACGAGTCATATAAAAATTAAAACATTAAATTAAACAGTTACTGAGAGTTCACCTGTAGCCACGAGTCATATAAAAATTAAAACATTAAATTAAATAGTTACTAAGAGTTCACCTGTAGCCACGAGTCATATAAAAATAAAACATTAAATTAAACAGTTACTGAGAGTTCACCTGTAGCCACGAGTCATAAAATTAACACATTAAATTAAATTACCTGTAATTAGCCACGAGTCATATAAAAATTAAAACATTAAATTAAATAGTTACTGAGAGTTCACCTGTAGCCACGAGTTATATAAAAATTAAAACATTAAATTAAATAGTTACTGAGAGTTCACTTGTAGCCACGAGTCATATAAAAATTAAAACATTAAATTGAATAGTTACTGATAGTTCACCTGTAGCCACGAGTCATATAAAAATTAAAACATTAAATTAAATAGTTACTGAGAGTTCACCTGTAGCCACGAGTCATATAAAAATTAAAACATTAAATTAAATAGTTACTGAGAGTTCACCTGTAGCCACGAGTCATATAAAAATTAAAACATTAAATTAAATAGTTACTGAGAGTTCACCTGTAGCCACGAGTCATATAAAAATTAAAACATTAAATTAAATAGTTACTGAGAGTTCACCTGTAGCCACGAGTCATATAAAAATTAAAACATTAAATTAAATAGTTACTGAGAGTTCACCTGTAGCCACGAGTCATATAAAAATTAAAACATTAAATTAAACAGTTACTGAGAGTTCACCTGTAGCCACGAGTCATATAAAAATTAAAACATTAAATTAAATAGTTACTGAGAGTTCACCTGTAGCCACGAGTCATATAAAAATTAAAACATTAAATTAAATAGTTACTGAGAGTTCACCTGTAGCCACGAGTCATATAAAAATTAAACATTAAATTAAATAGTTACTGATTAAATCATATAAAAATTAGTTACTGATAGTTCACCTGTAGCCACGAGTCATATAAAAATTAAAACATTAAATTAAATAGTTACTGAGAGTTCACCTGTAGCCACGAGTCATATAAAAATTAAAACATTAAATTAAATAGTTACTGAGAGTTCACCTGTAGCCACGAGTCATATAAAAATTAAAACATTAAATTAAATAGTTACTGAGAGTTCACCTGTAGCCACGAGTCATATAAAAATTAAAACATTAAATTAAACAGTTACTGAGAGTTCACCTGTAGCCACGAGTCATATAAAAATTAAAACATTAAATTAAACAGTTACTGAGAGTTCACCTGTAGCCACGAGTCATATAAAAATTAAAACATTAAATTAAATAGTTACTGAGAGTTCACCTGTAGCCACGAGTCATATAAAAATTAAAACATTAAATTAAATAGTTACTAAGAGTTCTCCTGTAGCCACGAGGCATATAAAAATTAAAACATTAAATTAAATAGTTGCTGATACTTCACCTGTATCCACGAGGCATATAAAAATAAAACATTAAATTAAATAGTTACTGAGAGTTCACCTGAAACGAGTCATATAGAAATTAAAACATTAAATTAAAAACTTATTGAGAGTTTACCTGTAGCCACGAGTCATATAAAAATTAAAACATTAAATTAAACAGTTACTGAGAGTTCACCTGTAGCCACGAGTCATATACAAATTAAAACATTAAATTAAATAGTTACTGAGAGTTCACCTGTAGCCACGTGTCATATAAAAATTAAAACATTAAATTCAAAAGTTACTTAGAAATCACCTGTAGCCACGAGTCATATAAAAAATAAAACATTAAATTAAATAGTTACTGAGAGTTCACCTGTAGCCACGAGTCATATAAAAATTAAAACATTAAATTAAATAGTTACTGAGAGTTCACCTGTAGCCACGAGTCATATAAAAATTAAAACATTAAATTAAATAGTTACTGAGAGTTCACCTGTAGCCACGAGTCATATAAAAATTAAAACATTAAATTAAATAGTTACTGAGAGTTCACCTGTAGCCACGAGTCATATAAAAATTAAAACATTAAATTAAATAGTTACTGAGAGTTCACCTGTAGCCACGAGTCATATAAAAATTAAAACATTAAATTAAATAGTTACTGAGAGTTCACCTGTAGCCAGTCGATAAAATTAAAACATTAAATTAAATAGTCACCTGTATATAAAAATTAAAACATTAAATTAAATAGTTACTGATAGTTCACCTGTAGCCACGAGTCATATAAAAAATTAAAACATTAAATTAAATAGTTACTGATAGTTCACCTGTAGCCACGAGTCATATAAAAATTAAAACATTAAATTAAATAGTTACTGAGAGTTCACCTGTAGCCACGAGTCATATAAAAATTAAAACATTAAATTAAATAGTTACTGAGAGTTCACCTGTAGCCACGAGTCATATAAAAATTAAAACATTAAATTAAATAGTTACTGAGAGTTCACCTGTAGCCACGAGTCATATAAAAATTAAAACATTAAATTAAATAGTTACTGATAGTTCACCTGTAGCCACGAGTCATATAAAAATTAAAACATTAAATTAAATAGTTACTGAGAGTTCACCTGTAGCCACGAGTCATATAAAAATTAAAACATTAAATTAAATAGTTACTGAGAGTTCACCTGTAGCCACGAGTCATATAAAAATTAAAACATTAAATTAAATAGTTACTGAGAGTTCACCTGTAGCCACGAGTCATATAAAAATTAAAACATTAAATTAAACAGTTACTGATAGTTCACCTGTAGCCACGAGTCATATAAAAATTAAAACATTAAATTAAATAGTTACTGAGAGTTCACCTGTAGCCACGAGTCATATAAAAATTAAAACATTAAATTAAATAGTTACTGAGAGTTCACCTGTAGCCACGAGTCATATAAAAATTAAAACATTAAATTAAATAGTTACTGAGAGTTCACCTGTAGCCACGAGTCATATAAAAATTAAAACATTAAATTAAATAGTTACTGAGAGTTCACCTGTAGCCACGAGTCATATAAAAATTAAAACATTAAATTAAATAGTTACTGAGAGTTCACCTGTAGCCACGAGTCATATAAAAATTAAAACATTAAATTAAATAGTTACTGAGAGTTCACCTGTAGCCACGAGTCATATAAAAATTAAAACATTAAATTAAATAGTTACTGAGAGTTCACCTGTAGCCACGAGTCATATAAAAATTAAAACATTAAATTAAACAGTTACTGAGAGTTCACCTGTAGCCACGAGTCATATAAAAATTAAAACATTAAATTAAATAGTTACTGAGAGTTCACCTGTAGCCACGAGTCATATAAAAATTAAAACATTAAATTAAATAGTTACTGAGAGTTCACCTGTAGCCACGAGTCATATAAAAATTAAAACATTAAATTAAATAGTTACTGAGAGTTCACCTGTAGCCACGAGTCATATAAAAATTAAAACATTAAATTAAATAGTTACTGAGAGTTCACCTGTAGCCACGAGTCATATAAAAATTAAAACATTAAATTAAATAGTTACTGAGAGTTCACCTGTAGCCACGAGTCATATAAAAATAAAACATTAAATTAAATAGTTACTGAGAGTTCACCTGTAGCCACGAGTCATATAAAAATTAAAACATTAAATTAAATAGTTACTGAGAGTTCACCTGTAGCCACGAGTCATATAAAAATTAAAACATTAAATTAAACAGTTACTGAGAGTTCACCTGTAGCCACGAGTCATATAAAAAATTAAAACATTAAATTAAAAAATAGTTACTGAGAGTTCACCTGTAGCCACGAGTCATATAAAAATTAAAACATTAAATTAAATAGTTACTGAGAGTTCACCTGTAGCCACGAGTCATATAAAAATTAAAACATTAAATTAAACAGTTACTGAGAGTTCACCTGTAGCCACGAGTCATATAAAAATTAAAACATTAAATTAAATAGTTACTGAGAGTTCACCTGTAGCCACGAGTCATATAAAAATTAAAACATTAAATTAAATAGTTACTGAGAGTTCACCTGTAGCCACGAGTCATATAAAAATTAAAACATTAAATTAAATAGTTACTGAGAGTTCACCTGTAGCCACGAGTCATATAAAAATTAAAACATTAAATTAAATAGTTACTGAGAGTTCACCTGTAGCCACGAGTCATATAAAAACTTAAAACATTAAATTAAATTAAATAGTTACTGAGAGTTCACCTGTAGCCACGAGTCATATAAAAATTAAAACATTAAATTAAATAGTTACTGTAGAGAGTTCACCTGTAGCCACGAGTCATATAAAAAATTAAAACATTAAATTAAACAGTTACTGATAGTTCACCTGTAGCCACGAGTCATATAAAAATTAAAACATTAAATTAAACAGTTACTGAGAGTTCACCTGTAGCCACGAGTCATATAAAAATTAAAACATTAAATTAAACGAGTTACTGACTGAGTTCACCTGTAGCCACGAGTCATATAAAAATTAAAACATTAAATTAAATAGTTACTGAGAGTTCACCTGTAGCCACGAGTCATATAAAAATTAAAACATTAAATTAAATAGTTACTGAGAGTTCACCTGTAGCCACGAGTCATATAAAAATTAAAACATTAAATTAAATAGTTACTGAGAGTTCACCTGTAGCCACGAGTCATATAAAAATTAAAACATTAAATTAAACAGTTACTGAGAGTTCACCTGTAGCCACGAGTCATATAAAAATTAAAACATTAAATTAAATAGTTACTGAGAGTTCACCTGTAGCCACGAGTCATATAAAAAATTAAAACATTAAATTAAATAGTTACTGAGAGTTCACCTGTAGCCACGAGTCATATAAAAATTAAAACATTAAATTAAATAGTTACTGAGAGTTCACCTGTAGCCACGAGTCATATAAAAATTAAAACATTAAATTAAATAGTTACTGAGAGTTCACCTGTAGCCACGAGTCATATAAAAATTAAAACATTAAATTAAATAGTTACTGAGAGTTCACCTGTAGCCACGAGTCATATAAAAATTAAAACATTAAATTAAATAGTTACTGAGAGTTCACCTGTAGCCACGAGTCATATAAAAATTAAAACATTAAATTAAACAGTTACTGAGAGTTCACCTGTAGCCACGAGTCATATAAAAATTAAAACATTAAATTAAATAGTTACTGAGAGTTCACCTGTAGCCACGAGTCATATAAAAATTAAAACATTAAATTAAATAGTTACTGAGAGTTCACCTGTAGCCACGAGTCATATAAAAATTAAAACATTAAATTAAATAGTTACTGAGAGTTCACCTGTAGCCACGAGTCATATAAAAATTAAAACATTAAATTAAATAGTTACTGATAGTTCACCTGTAGCCACGAGTCATATAAAAATTAAAACATTAAATTAAACAGTTACTGAGAGTTCACCTGTAGCCACGAGTCATATAAAAATTAAAACATTAAATTAAACAGTTACTGAGAGTTCACCTGTAGCCACGAGTCATATAAAAATTAAAACATTAAATTAAATAGTTACTGAGAGTTCACCTGTAGCCACGAGTCATATAAAAATTAAAACATTAAATTAAATAGTTACTGAGAGTTCACCTGTAGCCACGAGTCATATAAAAATTAAAACATTAAATTAAATAGTTACTGAGAGTTCACCTGTAGCCACGAGTCATATAAAAATTAAAACATTAAATTAAATAGTTACTGAGAGTTCACCTGTAGCCACGAGTCATATAAAAATTAAAACATTAAATTAAATAGTTACTGAGAGTTCACCTGTAGCCACGAGTCATATAAAAATTAAAACATTAAATTAAATAGTTACTGAGAGTTCACCTGTAGCCACGAGTCATATAAAAATTAAAACATTAAATTAAATAGTTACTGAGAGTTCACCTGTAGCCACGAGTCATATAAAAATTAAAACATTAAATTAAATAGTTACTGAGAGTTCACCTGTAGCCACGAGTCATATAAAAATTAAAACATTAAATTAAATAGTTACTGAGAGTTCACCTGTAGCCACGAGTCATATAAAAATTAAAACATTAAATTAAATAGTTACTGAGAGTTCACCTGTAGCCACGAGTCATATAAAAAAAAAATAAAACATTAAATTAAATAGTTACTGAGAGTTCACCTGTAGCCACGAGTCATATAAAAATTAAAACATTAAATTAAATAGTTACTGATAGTTCACCTGTAGCCACGAGTCATATAAAAATTAAAACATTAAATTAAACAGTTACTGAGAGTTCACCTGTAGCCACGAGTCATATAAAAATTAAAACATTAAATTAAACAGTTACTGAGAGTTCACCTGTAGCCACGAGTCATATAAAAATTAAAACATTAAATTAAACAGTTACTGAGAGTTCACCTGTAGCCACGAGTCATATAAAAATTAAAACATTAAATTAAATAGTTACTGAGAGTTCACCTGTAGCCACGAGTCATATAAAAATTAAAACATTAAATTAAATAGTTACTGAGAGTTCACCTGTAGCCACGAGTCATATAAAAATTAAAACATTAAATTAAATAGTTACTGAGAGTTCACCTGTAGCCACGAGTCATATAAAAATTAAAACATTAAATTAAATAGTTACTGAGAGTTCACCTGTAGCCACGAGTCATATAAAAATTAAAACATTAAATTAAATAGTTACTGAGAGTTCACCTGTAGCCACGAGTCATATACAAATTAAAACATTAAATTAAATAGTTACTGAGAGTTCACCTGTAGCCACGAGTCATATAAAAATTAAAACATTAAATTAAATAGTTACTGATAGCCAAGTCATATAAAAATTAAAACATTAAATTACTGAGTTACTGAGAGTTCACCTGTAGCCACGAGTCATATAAAAATTAAAACATTAAATTAAATAGTTACTGAGAGTTCACCTGTAGCCACGAGTCATATAAAAATTAAAACATTAAATTAAATAGTTACTGAGAGTTCACCTGTAGCCACGAGTCATATAAAAATTAAAACATTAAATTAAATAGTTACTGATAGTTCACCTGTAGCCACGAGTCATATAAAAAATAAAACATTAAATTAAATAGTTACTGATAGTTCACCTGTAGCCACGAGTCATATAAAAATTAAAACATTAAATTAAACAGTTACTTAGAGTTCACCTGTAGCCACGAGTCATATAAAAATTAACACATTAAATTAAATAGTTACTGAGAGTTCACCTGTAGCCACGAGTCATATAAAAAATAAAACATTAAATTAAACAGTTACTGAGAGTTCACCTGTAGCCACGAGTCATATAAAAATTAAAACATTAAATTAAACAGTTACTGAGAGTTCACCTGTAGCCACGAGTCATATAAAAATTAAAACATTAAATTAAATAGTTACTGAGAGTTCACCTGTAGCCACGAGTCATATAAAAATTAAAACATTAAATTAAATAGTTACTGATAGTTCACCTGTAGCCACGAGTCATATAAAAATTAAAACATTAAATTAAATAGTTACTGAGAGTTCACCTGTAGCCACGAGTCATATAAAAATTAAAACATTAAATTAAACAGTTACTGAGAGTTCACCTGTAGCCACGAGTCATATAAAAATTAAAACATTAAATTAAATAGTTACTGAGAGTTCACCTGTAGCCACGAGTCATATAAAAATTAAAACATTAAATTAAATAGTTACTGAGAGTTCACCTGTAGCCACGAGTCATATAAAAATTAAAACATTAAATTAAATAGTTACTGAGAGTTCACCTGTAGCCACGAGTCATATAAAAATTAAAACATTAAATTAAACAGTTACTGATAGTTCACCTGTAGCCACGAGTCATATAAAAATTAAAACATTAAATTAAATAGTTACTGAGAGTTCACCTGTAGCCACGAGTCATATAAAAATTAAAACATTAAATTAAACAGTTACTGAGAGTTCACCTGTAGCCACGAGTCATATAAAAATTAAAACATTAAATTAAATAGTTACTGAGAGTTCACCTGTAGCCACGAGTCATATAAAAATTAAAACATTAAATTAAATAGTTACTGATAGTTCACCTGTAGCCACGAGTCATATAAAAATTAAAACATTAAATTAAAAAATTAAAACAGTTACTGAGAGTTCACCTGTAGCCACGAGTCATATAAAAATTAAAACATTAAATTAAACAGTTACTGAGAGTTCACCTGTAGCCACGAGTCATATAAAAATAAAACATTAAATTAAACAGTTAACCTGTAGCCACGAGTTCACCTGTAGCCACGAGTCATATAAAAATAAAACATTAAATTAAATAGTTACTGAGAGTTCACCTGTAGCCACGAGTCATATAAAAATTAAAACATTAAATTAAATAGTTACTGAGAGTTCACCTGTAGCCACGAGTCATATAAAAATTAAAACATTAAATTAAATAGTTACTGAGAGTTCACCTGTAGCCACGAGTCATATAAAAATTAAAACATTAAATTAAATAGTTACTGAGAGTTCACCTGTAGCCACGAGTCATATAAAAATTAAAACATTAAATTAAATAGTTACTAAGAGTTCTCCTGTAGCCACGAGTCATATAAAAATTAAAACATTAAATTAAACAGTTACTGAGAGTTCACCTGTAGCCACGAGTCATATAAAAATTAAAACATTAAATTAAATAGTTACTGATAGTTCACCTGTAGCCACGAGTCATATAAAAAATAAAACATTAAATTAAATAGTTACTGATAGTTCACCTGTAGCCACGAGTCATATAAAAAATTAAAACATTAAATTAAACAGTTACTGAGTTCACCTGTAGCCACGAGTCATATAAAAATTAAAACATTAAATTAAATAGTTACTGAGAGTTCACCTGTAGCCACGAGTCATATAAAAATTAAAACATTAAATTAAATAGTTACTGAGAGTTCACCTGTAGCCACGAGTCATATAAAAATTAAAACATTAAATTAAATAGTTACTGATAGTTCACCTGTAGCCACGAGTCATATAAAAATTAAAACATTAAATTAAATAGTTACTGATAGTTCACCTGTAACGAGTCATATAGAAATTAAAACATTAAATTAAATAGTTACTGAGAGTTCACCTGTAGCCACGAGTCATATAAAAATTAAAACATTAAATTAAATAGTTACTGAGAGTTCACCTGTAGCCACGAGTCATATAAAAATTAAAATTAAATATTAAATTAAATAAAAATTAAAACATTAAATTAAACAGTTACTGAGAGTTCACCTGTAGCCACGAGTCATATAAAAATTAAAACATTAAATTAAATAGTTACTGAGAGTTCACCTGTAGCCACGAGTCATATAAAAATTAAAACATTAAATTAAATAGTTACTGATAGTTCACCTGTAGCCACGAGTCATATAAAAATTAAAACATTAAATTAAATAGTTACTGATAGTTCACCTGTAGCCACGAGTCATATAAAAATTAAAACATTAAATTAAATAGTTACTGAGAGTTCACCTGTAGCCACGAGTCGTATAAAAATAAAACATTAAATTAAACAGTTACTGAGAGTTCACCTGTAGCCACGAGTCGTATAAAAATTAAAACATTAAATTAAACAGTTACTGAGAGTTCACCTGTAGCCACGAGTCATATAAAAATTAAAACATTAAATTAAACAGTTACTGAGAGTTCACCTGTAGCCACGAGTCATATAAAAAATAAAACATTAAATTAAATAGTTACTGAGAGTTCACCTGTAGCCACGAGTCATATAAAAATTAAAACATTAAATTAAATAGTTACTGATAGTTCACCTGTAGCCACGAGTCATATAAAAATTAAAACATTAAATTAAATAGTTACTGAGAGTTCACCTGTAGCCACGAGTCATATAAAAAATTAAAACATTAAATTAAATAGTTACTGAGAGTTCACCTGTAGCCACGAGTCATATAAAAATTAAAACATTAAATTAAATAGTTACTGATAGTTCACCTGTAGCCACGAGTCATATAAAAATTAAAACATTAAATTAAATAGTTACTGAGAGTTCACCTGTAGCCACGAGTCATATAAAAATTAAAACATTAAATTAAACAGTTACTGAGAGTTCACCTGTAGCCACGAGTCATATAAAAATTAAAACATTAAATTAAACAGTTACTGAGAGTTCACCTGTAGCCACGAGTCATATACAAATTAAAACATTAAATTAAATAGTTACTGAGAGTTCACCTGTAGCCACGAGTCATATAAAAATTAAAACATTAAATTAAATAGTTACTGAGAGTTCACCTGTAGCCACGAGTCATATAAAAATTAAAACATTAAATTAAATAGTTACTGAGAGTTCACCTGTAGCCACGAGTCGTATAAAAATAAAACATTAAATTAAATAGTTACTGAGAGTTCACCTGTAGCCACGAGTCATATAAAAATAAAACATTAAATTAAACAGTTACTGAGAGTTCACCTGTAGCCACGAGTCATATAAAAATTAAAACATTAAATTAAATAGTTACTGAGAGTTCACCTGTAGCCACGAGTCATATAAAAATTAAAACATTAAATTAAATAGTTACTGATAGTTCACCTGTAGCCACGAGTCATATAAAAATTAAAACATTAAATTAAATAGTTACTGAGAGTTCACCTGTAGCCACGAGTCATATAAAAATTAAAACATTAAATTAAATAGTTACTGATTCACCTGTAGCCACGAGTTATAAAAATAAAACATTAAATTAAATAGTTACTGAGAGTTCACCTGTAGCCACGAGTCATATAAAAATTAAAACATTAAATTAAATAGTTACTGATAGTTCACCTGTAGCCACGAGTCATATAAAAATTAAAACATTAAATTAAATAGTTACTGATAGTTCACCTGTAGCCACGAGTCATATAAAAATTAAAACATTAAATTAAATAGTTACTGAGAGTTCACCTGTAGCCACGAGTCATATAAAAATTAAAACATTAAATTAAATAGTTACTGAGAGTTCACCTGTAGCCACGAGTCATATAAAAAATAAAACATTAAATTAAATAGTTACTGAGAGTTCACCTGTAGCCACGAGTCATATAAAAATTAAAACATTAAATTAAATAGTTACTGATAGTTCACCTGTAGCCACGAGTCATATAAAAATTAAAACATTAAATTAAATAGTTACTGAGAGTTCACCTGTAGCCACGAGTCATATAAAAATTAAAACATTAAATTAAATAGTTACTGATAGTTCACCTGTAGCCACGAGTCATATAAAAATTAAAACATTAAATTAAATAGTTACTGATAGTTCACCTGTAGCCACGAGTCATATAAAAATTAAAACATTAAATTAAATAGTTACTGAGAGTTCACCTGTAGCCACGAGTCATATAAAAATTAAAACATTAAATTAAACAGTTACTGAGAGTTCACCTGTAGCCACGAGTCATATAAAAATTAACACATTAAATTACATAGTTACTGAGAGTTCACCTGTAGCCACGAGTCATATAAAAATTAAAACATTAAATTAAATAGTTACTGATAGTTCACCTGTAGCCACGAGTCATATAAAAATTAAAACATTAAATTAAATAGTTACTGATAGTTCACCTGTAGCCACGAGTCATATAAAAATAAAACATTAAATTAAATAGTTACTGACCTGTAGCCACGAGAGTTCACACTGTAGCCACGAGTCATATAAAAATTAAAACATTAAATTAAATAGTTACTGAGAGTTCACCTGTAGCCACGAGTCATATAAAAATTAAAACATTAAATTAAATAGTTACTGAGAGTTCACCTGTAGCCACGAGTCATATAAAAATTAAAACATTAAATTAAATAGTTACTGAGAGTTCACCTGTAGCCACGAGTCATATAGAAATTAAAACATTAAATTAAATAGTTACTGATAGTTCACCTGTAGCCACGAGTCATATAAAAATTAAAACATTAAATTAAATAGTTACTGAGAGTTCACCTGTAGCCACGAGTCGTATAAAAATTAAAACATTAAATTAAACAGTTACTGAGAGTTCACCTGTAGCCACGAGTCATATAAAAATTAAAACATTAAATTAAATAGTTACTGATAGTTCACCTGTAGCCACGAGTCATATAAAAATTAAAACATTAAATTAAATAGTTACTGAGAGTTCACCTGTAGCCACGAGTCGTATAAAAATTAAAACATTAAATTAAACAGTTACTGAGAGTTCACCTGTAGCCACGAGTCATATAAAAATTAAAACATTAAATTAAATAGTTACTGATAGTTCACCTGTAGCCACGAGTCATATAAAAATTAAAACATTAAATTAAATAGTTACTGAGAGTTCACCTGTAGCCACGAGTAATATAAAAATTAAAACATTAAATTAAACAGTTACTGAGAGTTCACCTGTAGCCACGAGTCATATAAAAATTAAAACATTAAATTAAATAGTTACTGATAGTTCACCTGTAGCCACGAGTCATATAAAAATTAAAACATTAAATTAAATAGTTACTGAGAGTTCACCTGTAGCCACGAGTCATATAAAAATTAAAACATTAAATTAAACAGTTACTGAGAGTTCACCTGTAGCCACGAGTCATATAAAAATTAAAACATTAAATTAAATTAGTTACTGAGAGTTCACCTGTAGCCACGAGTCATATAAAAATTAAAACATTAAATTAAATAGTTACTGAGAGTTCACCTGTAGCCACGAGTCATATAAAAATTAAAACATTAAATTAAACAGTTACTGAGAGTTCACCTGTAGCCACGAGTCATATAAAAATTAAAACATTAAATTAAACAGTTACTGATAGTTCACCTGTAGCCACGAGTCATATAAAAATTAAATCATTAAATTAAATAGTTACTAAGAGTTCACCTGTAGCCTCGAGTCACATCAAAATTAAAACATTAAATTAAATAGTTACTGATAGTTCACCTGTAGCCACGAGTCATATAAAAATTAAAACATTAAATTAAATAGTTACTGATAGTTCACCTGTAGCCACGAGTCATATAAAAATTAAAACATTAAATTAAACAGTTACTGAGAGTTCACCTGTAGCCACGAGTCATATAAAAATTAAACATTAAAACATTAAATTAAATAGTTACTGAGAGTTCACCTGTAGCCACGAGTCATATAAAAATTAAAACATTAAATTAAATAGTTACTGAGAGTTCACCTGTAGCCACGAGTCATATAAAAATTAAAACATTAAATTAAATAGTTACTGAGAGTTCACCTGTAGCCACGAGTCATATAAAAATTAAAACATTAAATTAAATAGTTACTGATAGTTCACCTGTAGCCACGAGTCATATAAAAATTAAAACATTAAATTAAATAGTTACTGAGAGTTCACCTGTAGCCACGAGTCATATAAAAATTAAAACATTAAATTAAATAGTTACTGAGAGTTCACCTGTAGCCACGAGTCATATAAAAATTAAAACATTAAATTAAATAGTTACTGAGAGTTCACCTGTAGCCACGAGTCATATAAAAATTAAAACATTAAATTAAACAGTTACTGAGAGTTCACCTGTAGCCACGAGTCATATAAAAATTAAAACATTAAATTAAACAGTTACTGAGAGTTCACCTGTAGCCACGAGTCATATAAAAATTAAAACATTAAATTAAACAGTTACTGAGAGTTCACCTGTAGCCACGAGTCATATAAAAATTAAAACATTAAATTAAATAGTTACTGAGAGTTCACCTGTAGCCACGAGTCATATAAAAATTAAAACATTAAATTAAATAGTTACTGAGAGTTCACCTGTAGCCACGAGTCATATAAAAATTAAAACATTAAATTAAATAGTTACTGAGAGTTCACCTGTAGCCACGAGTCATATAAAAATTAAAACATTAAATTAAATAGTTACTGAGAGTTCACCTGTAGCCACGAGTCATATAAAAATTAAAACATTAAATTAAATAGTTACTGAGAGTTCACCTGTAGCCACGAGTCATATAAAAAAATAAAACATTAAATTAAATAGTTACTGAGAGTTCACCTGTAGCCACGAGTCATATAAAAATTAAAACATTAAATTAAATAGTTACTGATAGTTCACCTGTAGCCACGAGTCATATAAAAATTAAAACATTAAATTAAATAGTTACTGAGAGTTCACCTGTAGCCACGAGTCATATAAAAATTAAAACATTAAATTAAATAGTTACTGAGAGTTCACCTGTAGCCACGAGTCATATAAAAATAAAACATTAAATTAAATAGTTACTGATAGTTCACCTGTAGCCACGAGTCATAACATTAAATTAAATAGTTACTGAGAGTTCACCTGTAGCCACGAGTCATATAAAAATTAAAACATTAAATTAAACAGTTACTGAGAGTTCACCTGTAGCCACGAGTCATATAAAAATTAAAACATTAAATTAAATAGTTACTGAGAGTTCACCTGTAGCCACGAGTCATATAAAAATTAAAACATTAAATTAAATAGTTACTGATAGTTCACCTGTAGCCACGAGTCATATAAAAATTAAAACATTAAATTAAATAGTTACTGATAGTTCACCTGTAGCCACGAGTCATATAAAAATAAAACATTAAATTAAATAGTTACTGATAGTTCACCTGTAGCCACGAGTCATATAAAAATTAAAACATTAAATTAAATAGTTACTGATAGTTCACCTGTAGCCACGAGTCATATAAAAATTAAAACATTAAATTAAACAGTTACTGAGAGTTCACCTGTAGCCACGAGTCATATAAAAATTAAAACATTAAATTACATAGTTACTGAGAGTTCACCTGTAGCCACGAGTCATATGAAAATTAAAACATTAAATTAAATAGTTACTGATCGTTCACCTGTAGCCACGAGTCATGTAAAAATAAAACATTAAATTAAACAGTTACTGATAGTTCACCTGTAGCCACGAGTCATATAAAAATTAAAACATTAAATTAAACAGTTACTGAGAGTTCACCTGTAGCCACGAGTCATATAAAAATTAAAACATTAAATTAAATAGTTACTGAGAGTTCACCTGTAGCCACGAGTCATATAAAAATTAAAACATTAAATTAAATAGTTACTGATAGTTCACCTGTAGCCACGAGTCATATAAAAATTAAAACATTAAATTAAATAGTTACTGATAGTTCACCTGTAGCCACGAGTCATATAAAAATTAAAACATTAAATTAAACAGTTACTGATAGTTCACCTGTAGCCACGAGTCATATAAAAAATAAAACATTAAATTAAATAGTTACTGAGAGTTCACCTGTAGCCACGAGTCATATAAAAATTAAAACATTAAATTAAATAGTTACTGATAGTTCACCTGTAGCCACGAGTCATATAAAAATTAAAACATTAAATTAAATAGTTACTGATAGTTCACCTGTAGCCACGAGTCATATAAAAATTAAAACATTAAATTAAATAGTTACTGATAGTTCACCTGTAGCCACGAGTCATATAAAAATTAAAACATTAAATTAAATAGTTACTGATAGTTCACCTGTAGCCACGAGTCATATAAAAATTAAAACATTAAATTAAATAGTTACTGAGAGTTCACCTGTAGCCACGAGTCATATAAAAATTAAAACATTAAATTAAACAGTTACTGAGAGTTCACCTGTAGCCACGAGTCATATAAAAATTAAAACATTAAATTAAACAGTTACTGAGAGTTCACCTGTAGCCACGAGTCATATAAAAATTAAAACATTAAATTAAATAGTTACTGATAGTTCACCTGTAGCCACGAGTCATATAAAAAATAAAACATTAAATTAAACAGTTACTGAGAGTTCACCTGTAGCCACGAGTCATATAAAAAATAAAACATTAAATTAAACAGTTACTGAGAGTTCACCTGTAGCCACGAGTCATATAAAAATTAAAACATTAAATTAAATAGTTACTGAGAGTTCACCTGTAGCCACGAGTCATATAAAAATTAAAACATTAAATTAAATAGTTACTGAGAGTTCACCTGTAGCCACGAGTCATATAAAAAATAAAACATTAAATTAAATAGTTACTGATAGTTCACCTGTAGCCACGAGTCATATAAAAATTAAAACATTAAATTAAACAGTTACTGATAGTTCACCTGTAGCCACGAGTCATATAAAAAATAAACATTAAAAAATAGTTACTGAAGTTCAAAGTAGTTACTGAGAGTTCACCTGTAGCCACGAGTCATATAAAAAATTAAAACATTAAATTAAATAGTTACTGATAGTTCACCTGTAGCCACGAGTCATATAAAAATTAAAACATTAAATTAAATAGTTACTGATAGTTCACCTGTAGCCACGAGTCATATAAAAATTAAAACATTAAATTAAATAGTTACTGATAGTTCACCTGTAGCCACGAGTCATATAAAAATTAAAACATTAAATTAAATAGTTACTGATTGTTCACCTGTAGCCACGAGTCATATAAAAATTAAATCATTAAATTAAATAGTTACTAAGAGTTCACCTGTAGCCTCGAGTCACATCAAAATTAAAACATTAAATTAAACAGTTACTGAGAGTTCACCTGTAGCCACGAGTCATATAAAAATTAAAACATTAAATTAAACAGTTACTGAGAGTTCACCTGTAGCCACGAGTCATATAAAAATTAAAACATTAAATTAAATAGTTACTGATAGTTCACCTGTAGCCACGAGTCATATAAAAAATAAAACATTAAATTAAATAGTTACTGAGAGTTCACCTGTAGCCACGAGTCATATAAAAAATAAAACATTAAATTAAATAGTTACTGAGAGTTCACCTGTAGCCACGAGTCATATAAAAATTAAAACATTAAATTAAATAGTTACTGAAAGTTCACCTGTAGCCACGAGTCATATACAAATTAAAACATTAAATTAAATAGTTACTGAGAGTTCACCTGTAGCCACGAGTCATATAAAAAAAACATTAAAACATTAAATTAAACAGTTACTGAGAGTTCATCTGTAGCCACGAGTCATATAAAAATTAAAACATTAAATTAAACAGTTACTGATAGTTCACCTGTAGCCACGAGTCATATAAAAATTAAAACATTAAATTAAACAGTTACTGAGAGTTCACCTGTAGCCACGAGTCATATAAAAATTAAAACATTAAATTAAATAGTTACTGAGAGTTCACCTGTAGCCACGAGTCATATAAAAATAAAACATTAAATTAAATAGTTACTGAGAGTTCACCTGTAGCCACGAGTCATATAAAAATTAAAACATTAAATTAAATAGTTACTGATAGTTCACCTGTAGCCACGAGTCATATAAAAATTAAAACATTAAATTAAATAGTTACTGAGAGATCACCTGTAGCCACGAGTCATATAAAAATTAAAACATTAAATTAAACAGTTACTGAGAGTTCACCTGTAGCCACGAGTCATATAAAAATTAAAACATTAAATTAAACAGTTACTGATAGTTCACCTGTAGCCACGAGTCATATAAAAATTAAAACATTAAATTAAACAGTTACTGAGAGTTCACCTGTAGCCACGAGTCATATAAAAATTAAAACATTAAATTAAATAGTTACTGAGAGTTCACCTGTAGCCACGAGTCATATAAAAATTAAAACATTAAATTAAATAGTTACTGAGAGTTCACCTGTAGCCACGAGTCATATAAAAAAAATAAAACATTAAATTAAATAGTTACTGAGAGTTCACCTGTAGCCACGAGTCATATAAAAATTAAAACATTAAATTAAACAGTTACTGATAGTTCACCTGTAGCCACGAGTCATATAAAAATTAAAACATTAAATTAAATAGTTACTGAGAGTTCACCTGTAGCCACGAGTCATATAAAAAATAAAACATTAAATTAAATAGTTACTGAGAGTTCACCTGTAGCCACGAGTCATATAAAAATTAAAACATTAAATTAAACAGTTACTGATAGTTCACCTGTAGCCACGAGTCATATAAAAATTAAAACATTAAATTAAATAGTTACTGAGAGTTCACCTGTAGCCACGAGTCATATAAAAATTAAAACATTAAATTAAACAGTTACTGAGAGTTCACCTGTAGCCACGAGTCATATAAAAATTAAAACATTAAATTAAACAGTTACTGATAGTTCACCTGTAGCCACGAGTCATATAAAAATTAAAACATTAAATTAAATAGTTACTGATAGTTCACCTGTAGCCACGAGTCATATAAAAATTAAAACATTAAATTAAATAGTTACTGATAGTTCACCTGTAGCCACGAGTCATATAAAAATTAAAACATTAAATTAAATAGTTACTGAGAGTTCACCTGTAGCCACGAGTCATATAAAAATTAAAACATTAAATTAAACAGTTACTGAGAGTTCACCTGTAGCCACGAGTCATATAAAAATTAAAACATTAAATTAAATAGTTACTGATAGTTCACCTGTAGCCACGAGTCATATAAAAATTAAAACATTAAATTAAATAGTTACTGAGAGTTCACCTGTAGCCACGAGTCATATAAAAATAAAACATTAAATTAAACAGTTACTGAGAGTTCACCTGTAGCCACGAGTCATATAAAAATTAAAACATTAAATTAAATAGTTACTGAGAGTTCACCTGTAGCCACGAGTCATATAAAAATTAAAACATTAAATTAAATAGTTACTGATAGTTCACCTGTAGCCACGAGTCATATCAAAAATAAAACATTAAAATAAATAGTTACTGATAGTTCACCTGTAGCCACGAGTCATATAAAAATTAAAACATTAAATTAAACAGTTACTGATAGTTCACCTGTAGCCACGAGTCATATAAAAATTAAAACATTAAATTAAATAGTTACTGAGAGTTCACCTGTAGCCACGAGTCATATAAAAATTAAATCATTAAATTAAATTGTTACTGATAATTCAACTGTTGCCACGAGTCATATAAAAATTAAATCATTAAATTAAATAGTTACTGAGAGTTCACCTGTAGCCACGAGTCATATAAAAATTAAAACATTAAATTAAATAGTTACTGATAGTTCACCTGTAGCCACTTGCTATATAAAAAATTAAAACATTAAATTAAATAGTTACTGATAGTTCACCTGTAGCCACGAGTCATATAAAAATTAAATCATTAAATTAAATAGTTACTAAGTGTTCACCTGTAGAATGAGTCATATCAAAATTAAAACATTAAATTATACAGTTACTGAGAGTTCACCTGTAGCCACGAGTCATATAAAAATTAACACATTAAATTAAACAGTTACTGAGAGTTCACCTGTAGCCACGAGTCATATAAAAATTAAAACATTAAATTAGTTACTGATAGTTCACCTGTAGCCACGAGTCATATAAAAAATAAAACATTAAATTAAATAGTTACTGAGAGTTCACCTGTAGCCACGAGTCATATAAAAAATAAAACATTAAATTAAATAGTTACTGAGAGTTCACCTGTAGCCACGAGTCATATAAAAATTAAAACATTAAATTAAATAGTTACTGATAGTTCACCTGTAGCTACGAGTCATACAAAATATAAAACATTAAATTAAATAGTTACTGAGAGTTCACCTGTAGCCACGAGTCATATAAAAAATAAAACATTAAATTAAACAGTTACTGAGAGTTCATCTGTAGCCACGAGTCATATAAAAATAAAACATTAAATTAAACAGTTACTGATAGTTCACCTGTACCATGAGTCATATCAAAATTAAAACATTAAATTAAACAGTTACTGAGAGTTCACCTGTAGCCACGAGTCATATAAAAATTAACACATTAAATTAAACAGTTACTGAGAGTTCACCTGTAGCCACGAGTCATATAAAAATTAAAACATTAAATTAGTTACTGATAGTTCACCTGTAGCTACGAGTCATATAAAAAATAAAACATTAAATTAAATAGTTACTGAGAGTTCACCTGTAGCCACGAGTCATATAAAAATAAAACATTAAATTAAATAGTTACTGAGAGTTCACCTGTAGCCACGAGTCATATAAAAATTAAAACATTAAATTAAACAGTTACTGATAGTTCACCTGTAGCCACGAGTCATATAAAATATAAAACATTAAATTAAATAGTTACTGAGAGTTCACCTGTAGCCACGAGTCATATAAAAAATAAAACATTAAATTATACAGTTACTGAGAGTTCATCTGTAGCCACGAGTCATATAAAAATTAAAACATTAAATTAAATAGTTACTGATAGTTCACCTGTAGCCACGAGTCATATAAAAATTAAAACATTAAATTAAACAGTTACTGATAGTTCACCTGTAGCCACGAGTCATATCAAAATTAAAACATTAAATTAAATAGTTACTGATAGTTCACCTGTAGTCACTTGCTATATAAAAATTAAAACATTAAATTAAATAGTAACTGATAGTTCACCTGTTGCCACGAGTCATATAAAAATTAAATCATTAAATTAAATAGTTACTAAGAGTTCACCTGTACCATGAGTCATATAAAAATTAAAACATTAAATTAAACAGTTACTGAGAGTTCACCTGTAGCCACGAGTCATATAAAAATTAAAACATTAAATTAAACAGTTACTGATAGTTCACCTGTAGCCACGAGTCATATAAAAATAAAACATTAAATTAAATAGTTACTGAGAGTTCACCTGTAGCCACGAGTCATATAAAAAATAAAACATTAAATTAAACAGTTACTTAGGGATCACCTGTAGCCACGAGGCATATAAAAATTAGCACATTAAATTTTATAGTTCCTGAGAGTTCACCTGTAGCCACGAGTCATATAAAAATGAAAACATTAAATTGAATAGTTACTGATAGTTCACCTGTAGATACGACTCATATCAAAAATAAACATTAAAATAAATAGTTACTGATAGTTCACCTGGAGTCACGAGTCATAGAAAAATTAAAACATTAAATTAAACAGTTACTGATAGTTCACCTGTAGCCACGAATCATATAAAAAATAAAATATTAAATTAAATAGTTACTGAGAGTTCACCTGTAGCCACGAGTCATATAAAAATTAAATCATTAAATTAAATTGTTACTGATAATTCAACTGTTGTCACGAGTCATATAAAAATTAAATCATTAAATTAAATAGTTACTGATAGTTCACCTGTAGCCACGAGTCATGTAAAAATTAAAACAATAAATTAAATAGTTACTGATAGTTCACCTGTAGTCACTTGCTATATAAAAATTAAAACATTAAATTAAATAGTAACTGATAGTTCACCTGTTGCCACGAGTCATATAAAAATTAAATCATTAAATTAAATAGTTACTAAGTGTTCACCTGTAGAATGAGTCATATCAAAATTAAAACATTAAATTATACAGTTACTGAGAGTTTACCTGTAGCCACGAGTCGTATAAAAATTAACACATTAAATTAAACAGTTACTGAGAGTTCACCTGTAGCCACGAGTCATATAAAAATTAAAACATTAAATTAGTTACTGATAGTTCACCTGTAGCTACGAGTCATATAAAAAATAAAACATTAAATTAAATAGTTACTGAGAGTTCACCTGTAGCCACGAGTCATATAAAAAATAAAACATTAAATTAAATAGTTACTGAGAGTTCACTTGTAGCCACGAGTCATATAAAAATTAAAACATTAAATTGAATAGTTACTGATAGTTCACCTGTAGCTACGAGTGATACAAAATATAAAACATTAAATTAAATAGTTACTGAGAGTTCACCTGTAGCCACGAGTCATATAAAAAATAAAACATTAAATTATACAGTTATTGAGAGTTCATCTGTAGCCACGAGGCATATAAAAATTAAAACATTAAATTAAACAGTTACTGATAGTTCACCTGTACTATGAGTCATATCAAAATTAAAACATTAAATTATACAGTTACTGAGAGTTTACCTGTAGCCACGAGTCGTATAAAAATTAACACATTAAATTAAACAGTTACTGAGAGTTCACCTGTAGCCACGAGTTATATAAAAATTAAAACATTAAATTAGTTACTGATAGTTCACCTGTAGCTACGAGTCATATAAAAAATAAAACATTAAATTAAATAGTTACTGAGAGTTCACCTGTAGCCACGAGTCATATAAAAAATAAAACATTAAATTAAATAGTTACTGAGAGTTCACCTGTAGCCACGAGTCATATAAAAATTAAAACATTAAATTAAACAGTTACTGATAGTTCACCTGTAGCTACAGTCATAAAAAACATTAAATTAACTAGTTACTGAGAGTTCACCTGTAGCCACGAGTCATATAAAAAATAAAACATTAAATTATACAGTTATTGAGAGTTCATCTGTAGCCACGAGTCATATAAAAATTAAAACATTAAATTGAATAGTTACTGATACTTCATCTGTAGCTACGACTCATATAAAAATTAAAACATTAAATTAAACAGTTACTGATAGTTCACCTGTAGCCACGAGTCATATAAAAATTAAAACATTAAATTAAATAGTTACTGATAGTTCACCTGTAGTCACTTGCTATATAAAAATTAAAACATTAAATTAAATAGTAACTGATAGTTCACCTGTTGCCACGAGTCATATAAAAATTAAATCATTAAATTAAATAGTTACTAAGTGTTCACCTGTACTATGAGTCATATGAAAATTAAAACATTAAATTATACAGTTACTGAGAGTTTACCTGTAGCCACGAGTCGTATAAAAATTAACACATTAAATTAAACAGTTACTGATAGTTCACCTGTAGCTACGAGTCATATAAAAAATAAAACATTAAATTAAATAGTTACTGAGAGTTCACCTGTAGCCACGAGTCATATAAAAAATAAAACATTAAATTAAATAGTTACTGAGAGTTCACTTGTAGCCACGAGTCATATAAAAATTAAAACATTAAATTAAACAGTTACTGATAGTTCACCTGTAGCTACGAGTCATACAAAATATAAAACATTAAATTAAATAGTTACTGAGAGTTCACCTGTAGCCACGAGTCATATAAAAAATAAAACATTAAATTATACAGTTATTGAGAGTTCATCTGTAGCCACGAGTCATATAAAAATTAAAACATTAAATTGAATAGTTACTGATACTTCATCTGTAGCTACGACTCATATAAAAATTAAAACATTAAATTAAACAGTTACTGATTATTCACCTGTAGCCACGAGTCATATAAAAATTAAAACAATAAATTAAATAGTTACTGATAGTTCACCTGTAGTCACTTGCTATATAAAAATTAAACATTAAATTAAATAGTAACTGATAGTTCACCTGTTGCCACGAGTCATATAAAAATTAAATCATTAAATTAAATAGTTACTAAATGTTCACCTGTACTATGAGTCATATCAAAATTAAAACATTAAATTATACAGTTACTGAGAGTTTACCTGTAGCCACGAGTCGTATAAAAATTAACACATTAAATTAAACAGTTACTGAGAGTTCACCTGTAGCCACGAGTTATATAAAAATTAAAACATTAAATTAGTTACTGATAGTTCACCTGTAGCTACGAGTCATATAAAAAATAAAACATTAAATTAAATAGTTACTGAGAGTTCACCTGTAGCCATGAGTCATATAAAAAATAAAACATTAAATTAAATAGTTACTGAGAGTTCACTTGTAGCCACGAGTCATATAAAAATTAAAACATTAAATTAAACAGTTACTGATAGTTCACCTGTAGCTACGAGTCATACAAAATATAAAACATTAAATTAAATAGTTACTGAGAGTTCACCTGTAGCCACGAGTCATATAAAAAATAAAACATTAAATTATACAGTTATTGAGAGTTCATCTGTAGCCACGAGTCATATAAAAATTAAAACATTAAATTGAATAGTTACTGATAGTTCACCTGTAGCCACGAGTCATATAAAAATTAAAACATTAAATTAAATAGTTACTGATAGTTCACCTGTAGCCACGAGTCATATAAAAATTAAAACAATAAATTAAATAGTTACTGATAGTTCACCTGTAGTCACTTGCTATATAAAAATAAAAAATAAAACATTAAATTAAATAGTTACTGATAGTTCACCTGTAGCCACGAGTCATATAAAAAATTAAAACATTAAATTAAATAGTTACTAAGTGTTCACCTGTACTATGAGTCATATCAAAATTAAAACATTAAATTATACAGTTACTGAGAGTTTACCTGTAGCCACGAGTCATATAAAAATTAACACATTAAATTAAACAGTTACTGATAGTTCACCTGTAGCTACGAGTCATATAAAAAATAAAACATTAAATTAAATAGTTACTGAGAGTTCACCTGTAGCCACGAGTCATATAAAAATTAAAACATTAAATTAAATAGTTACTGAGAGTTCACCTGTAGCCACGAGTCATATAAAAATTAAAACATTAAATTAAACAGTTACTGATAGTTCACCTGTAGCTACGAGTCATACAAAAAATAAAACATTAAATTAAATAGTTACTGAGAGTTCACCTGTAGCCACGAGTCATATAAAAAATAAAACATTAAATTATACAGTTACTGAGAGTTCACCTGTAGCCACGAGTCATATAAAAATTAAAACATTAAATTAAATAGTTACTGATACTTCATTTGTAGCCACGACTCATATAAAAATTAAAACATTAAATTAAACAGTTACTGATTATTCACCTGTAGCCACGAGTCATATAAAAATTAAAACATTAAATTAAATAGTTACTGATAGTTCACCTGTAGTCACTTGCTATATAAAAAATTAAACATTAAATTAAATAGTTACTGATAGTTCACCTGTAGCCACGAGTCATATAAAAATTAAATCATTAAATTAAATAGTTACTAAATGTTCACCTGTACCATGAGTCATATAAAAATTAAAACATTAAATTATACAGTTACTGAGAGTTCACCTGTAGCCACGAGTCATATAAAAATTAACACATTAAATTAAACAGTTACTGAGAGTTCACCTGTAGCCACGAGTCGTATAAAAAATTAAAACATTAAATTAAACAGTTACTGATAGTTCACCTGTAGCTACGAGTCATATAAAAAATAAAACATTAAATTAAATAGTTACTGAGAGTTCACCTGTAGCCACGAGTCATATAAAAAATAAAACATTAAATTAAATAGTTACTGAGAGTTCACTTGTAGCCACGAGTCATATAAAAATTAAAACATTAAATTAAACAGTTACTGATAGTTCACCTGTAGCTACGAGTCATACAAAATATAAAACATTAAATTAAATAGTTACTGAGAGTTCACCTGTAGCCAAGAGTCATATAAAAAATAAAATATTAAATTAAACAGTTATTGAGAGTTCTGTGAGATACCTTCAGATTACTGAGTTGGCGAACATTTTTCAAATCCGTACGACACCAAAAAACGTTTCATGTACGTTATAAAAGCAGGATGGTCAGTTTTAGGGTGCTGCTGCATGGGTGTCTGGTGAGTACTTCAAATTTAGGGATTGTGGTAGATGGGGTTAATACACATACATTTATTTGTATTCTTTGCAAATGGGTGACTTTCAGGTTTTGGATTACCGTATGCTGGGAGAGTCTTTGAAAAACATTTTTTGTTTGTTTTTGAATTTCGCACAAAGCTACTCGAGGTTTATCTGCTCTAGCTGTCCCTAATTTAGCAGTGTAGGACTAGAGGGAAGGCAGTTAGTCATCACCACCCACCGCCAAATCTTGGGCTACTCTTTTACCAACGAATAGTGTGATTGACCGTCGCATTATAATGCCTCCAAGTCTGGGAGGGCGAGCTTGTTTGGTGCGACCTAGATTCGAACCCGCGACCTTCGGATTATGAGTCGAATGCCTTAACCCACCTGGCCAAGCCGGGCCAATCTTTTTTTATTCAATTAATACAACACTTTATGGGTCATAATTAACATTTCCCGGAATAATTAGCTTACACGATGTTTGTGAGAAGGTTTTGTTTTAGTTGAAAGGTCACTGATTGCAATAACTACATACATGTGTATACTCTGAGGTATGAACTGTGTGAAATTTCAAAGCGTTCTGGAAGGGCTCGGCATGGCCAGGTGGGTTAAGGCGTGCGACTCGTAATCTGAGGGTCGCGGGTTCGCATCCCTGTCGCGCCAAACATGCTCGCCCTCCCAGCCGTGGGGTCGTTATAATGTTAGGTCAATCCCACTATTCGTAAAGAGTAGCCCAAGAGTTGGCGGTGGGTGGTGATGACTTGCTGCCTTCTCTCTAGTCTTACACTGATAAATTAGGGACGGCTAGCACAGATTAGCCTTCGAGTAGCTTTGTGCGAAATCCAAAAACAAACAAACAAACCTTCTGGAAGTTGTTGTGCTAAAGAAAAAAACAACGTACGAATAAAAACTACGTGAAAACTGTTGTGATTGTTGCGGCCATATTTAGAGTTTACAATTCAAAGAATTGCATAAACAAAGTGATGCTTCATATTGTATTAGTAACATATCTTAACAAATATAATGGGCCATCCATTTCGGAACCTCAAATCAGATCTTTTCATTGACCCATGTTAAACAGAGCCCACAACACAGATTACTCCTGCAGTTTTCAAGATAAAACTCAACTTATACGTCTTTCTGTAACCGTTCATGTGGTTCTCACTGCATTGGCCCGGCATAGCCAGGTGGGTTATGGCGTTCGACTCGTAATCTGGAGGTCGCGAGTTCGATTCCCCGTCGCACCAAACATGTTCGTCCTTTCAGCCGTGGGAGCGTTATAATGTGACGGTCAATCCCACTATTCGTTGGTAAAAGAGTAGCCCAAGAGTTGGCAGTGGCTGGTGAAGACTAGCTGCCTTCCCTCTAGTCTTACGCTAAATTAGGAACGGCTAGCGCAGATAGCCCTCGGCTAGCTTTGCGTATAATTAAAAAACAAACAAAGAAAAGAAGCCACATCAGGCTATCTGCGGAGTCCACCGAGGGGAATCGAACCCCTGATTTTAGCGATGTAAATCCGTAGACTTACCGCTGTATCAAGGGGTTACTTATTAAAAAGGAGTAGCAAAAACCTGAAAATAAGTTATTGGGGAGAAACAAACGTCTCTGTTATTGAAAATTAGATTTGAAGTGAAGTTTTGTGCTTGACAGTTGTGTAACACAAGGTTGCAAAGCATTGAACTACCACCGATAGATTCGAACAAAATTACACTTTAAAAATATAATTTTACACTTACTAGCATTTCGTTAAAATTAATTAATTAGCTCCTATGAATGTTACACTTGTATATTATAATCTTCTGCAGGTTCATTGCTAAGCCGGAGAACTTACAACGTCGAAATTCAGGACTCGAACACAAGGTTAGCTCATCACAGATAGTTTATTCTGTAGCTTTAAGCTTAATAATAAATAAATACGTTTACAATGTAGGCCAAAACTGCCTTATTTAACTTGACGAAAAGACTATTTGAAGTGACTAGAACACGTTATCAAAAGTATTCGTTAAACCAATTGATTTTCTATTTTAGTTTGTGTATGAACTGTGTGATATGATAGTGGAAAGATAATATAGACTTATCTTACTTTCAAAAACAGTGTTTTTTTGCTTGATAAACAGCTGGATAATCAGATTATATTGAGAGATAAGATAGTGAATGGATTTTAAGTTCAAAATCTGTTTTCAGCTTCTAAAACTTATGATGTCAAATTTGTTTTGTTTGTGTAGTAATTAAATAACTGGGTGTAAACTCGATACCGGTTTTGTGGACAACAAATAAATAAAGAACACACATTATGAAAATTATAATTTTCACCAAACGTCATGTGTTATGTGTTAATTCAAGTAAATATGAAACACTTGTTAATTTCAGGTTATCAGCAGATTTACGTTTTAACCAGTATTATATCTGTTCAGTAACAAAAGTAGCTTTAAGTCTGTTTCCTTCCTTTACATTAGTATCTTACATGGAAATAATTTTATATTTATTACGACTGTAAACAGGCATCGCTACAGCGCCCCTAGGGGCAGTGAAGTCATTGTGAGCCACCAAACAGCAGAATGGTTTTTAACATTGATAATACGATTTGTTTAAATCGCTAAGAAGAATGAATTTGGGCAAACCAGAGTAAACCTTAAGGGTGTACATCCCACTTACTCTCAGGCCCGGCATGGCCAGGTGGTTAAGGCACTCGACTCGTAATCACTATACTCTTAGCACCAGCCCATAAACTATTTTTTTTTCTTTCACATCCTTTCTGTTCCATTTGTAGGTACAAAACAACTGGCGATCATCTTGTTAGAGCTGTAGTGCAAAAAACACACAAAAAAGTTAAACGTTTTCCAGAACTAACACTCGATTCTTCTGAAACATCAAACTTAGGGGACGTGCAGCACGTGTCTCAAACCGGCTGCGTTTAGTTAATGAACCGAGAGAGAACTTGGATTGTCTTTACAAGTTAGCCATATTGTATTTCGGCAACGTTTACTCACTACAATTTTACTACGAACAAAAAAGAAGTTCGTGTTACATTAATATCAGACATTGCTTGTTAATCAGATATTCATTTAGAAAATACCGTTATATTTCTATTTTCTTTAGACGTTTGATTTGTTTTGAATTTCTCGCAAAGCTACACGAGGGTTATCTGCCCTAGCCGATAAGAGAAAAGGCAGCCAGTCATCACCGCCCGCCGCCAACTCTTGGGCTACTCTTTTTACCGAAGAATAGTGTGATTGACCGTAACTTTATAACACCCCCACGGCTGAAAGGGCGAGCATGTTTGGTGTGATGTAGAAAAAAGATATTGATACAAGTATAGGTGTTTAACCTAGAAAGCTAAAGCGACAGAAAAAGGAAAGCCTTACCTAAGAATCAGGAAGCAACCAATCAAAAGAGGAAACGATATTACTCCATTATCTATTAACATCGATGGAAATTCCAAACAACATTTTCACTTAAAATATCAGAATCCTAAAACAGTTTGATTAGAGTAGTAAAGCAAATAATTTGTAATGGAAAATCTTCGTCCGTGTTATTTGGTTGTTGTTTTTTCCTTATCGCTTAGCAAACTAGTTTATAAAATAATCTAAAATAATCAATTTTGTTCAATCCAATAGTGAGATTCGATTTGTTTTTCTATTATATTTCTACTTGCCAAAAGTTTGTTTCTTTTGGTATTATGCTCAAAGCTACACAAAGGGCTAGATGTGCTCTGCCCAACACTGGTATTGAAACCCGGTTTCTAGCAGCATTGTGCCACTGGAGGGCGTACTAAAAATATTGAGAAATTGAGACTGTAAATGAACAAAACAAAATCAAGACGAATTATTGAAATGACTATAATATTATAACCTAAGGGACGTGTTTGCCTGACAGACTTATAACCTGCGGAAGTGTAGAATAGTACTAGTTTGAACTTAAGTAATGACCATGTTAAATGGTTGATAAAACGTTATTCTAGTAATGATTATAACGAACTTTCATAATTGTTTTAACTTACACTGGTTTTGTTTTTGTTGCTGTTTTTTTTTTATTTCGCGCAAAGCTACATGAGGGCTATCTGCGCTAGCCGTCTCTAATTTAGCAGTGTAAAACTAGAGGGAAGGCAGTTAGTCATCACTGCCCACCGCCAACTGTTGGGCTACTCTTTTACCAACGAATAGTGGGATTGACCGTCACATTATAACGCCTCCACGGCTGAAAGGGCGAGCATATTTGGTGCGACGGGGATTCGAACCCGCCACCCTCGGATTACGACTAGAGTGCCTTAACCACCTCACTGGTTAGTTCTCAGTGTATATAGATGGTAGGCAAATATTACTTTTCCCAACACAAGTCAACTTCAGTTTGCTTCACTTGGCATAGTTTATATGAGATAACGAACAGATCTGATTCTCCTGCCATTACTAATCTCACACTATTGTTTTTATCTTTTTTTACAAACTTTAACAAGAAATATCCGACATTAAAGTTAACTCGAAATTCATGAAACTCGGTAAGTTCATATTCATAAGATAAGAAGCTATGATTTAGACGGTAAGAAAGACATATTGGAACTACACTGTTGTTCTTCTCACTTGTCTCTTCGAGTCAGAGACAACATTAAGTAAGAAAGGTGCAGTTGAAAATTTTCATTTTTAACTCATAAAAGTGGATCGAAATAATAGATGTTGGAAAAGATTTGCTTTTCATACCATAAACAGTGAAATTATACTAATAACTACTTTATTGGTATAATATAAACTTGTGTGCTTTTTGGACTTAGGGGATGCAGCACCTTATGTGAAGAAATAATGAAATATTCATTCATTTCAAAACGTTTCAAGAGTTTGGGAATTCTTGTTTTTAGTTACCCTACATAAGCCCGATGGGGAAGGCATATTATAGTGAGAAGTTTATAATCCTAAAGCAAAGAAAGTTAATAGAAAGTATGACAGTATTGTAACTAGAAGGTTCATAAATACAATTTTCTACATCTTAAAGCACAAAATTTAAGTCCATGAAGTGTTTCTCACTCGATTATTTCGTTATGTCTATAGAACTTTCTAGAAACTTCTTGAAAGATATGAAATCGAAAAACTGTTTATAAAATTTACGTCTTCTAAGTTTAAAATGCTGTTTATGTTTGGCCCAGCACGGCCAGGTGGGTTAAGGCGTTCGACTCGTAATCTGAGAGTCACGGGTTCGAATCCCCGTCGCACTAAACATGCTCGCCCTTTCAGTCGTGGGGGCGTTATAATATTACAGTCAATCCCACTATTCGTTGGTAAAAGAGTAGGCCAAAAGTTGACGGTGGATGGTGATGACGAGATGCCTTCCCTCTAGTCTTACACTGCTAAATTAGGGATTAGCTTATGTTCACTTCAAGGGGTAGGACAGACATTTGTACAAGTTAGTATGAACTGTGGTTTGTTTTCTTAGTTGGAATGATCATTTCTCTTGTGCT